>NC_044003.1:6823651-6938651 GCF_902150065.1 Myripristis murdjan
TTCTATTGTTCGTGTCTTTTTGGGTCAAAAAAAAAAAATCGTTTCTTATATGGGATGATATTTAAGGCCTACTGAGGGAGCTTTTATTTTGAAGCGAGGTGACCGGATGACGCCTGCTTAATGCATTTGATTTTACGGCTGGGAGGTTTCCGGGCTGCACCGGCACCGAGATTTGACAAACAGCATCAAACATTTAAATGTGATCTAAAACTGTACAGGATCAGGATAACTGATCGATAAAGGAATCGATTAGGCTTTTAAATGAGTTCGATGAATGAATCGTGCGTTACGTTTACGACGACAGAGGAAAGGATGGAGGAGACGAGACGTCCTGTGAGTTCACGGCCAAATACGCCCATCCCTATAATAAAAATTAATTTATCTCTATGATATTCCTATAATATCACTATAAAGATGCTCGGTTCACAAGGTCACAATTACCTTATTATACTTCATACTGCCAGTATATTTGTGTGTTTGCGTGTATTTTCAAATGTGGTATCATAATATAATATTGTACAATTCCATATAGGGTGTATAATACTATTATTATTATTATTGTTATTATTATTATCATTATTATCATTATCATTATCATTGTCATGGGTTTCAATGGAGATTTTAGAGTCACGTGGTCCGTTATCCCGGAGGCCTCTCCACCCTGCCTGGAATAAAACTAGAGAGGAAATAAAACACAGATTTTATTTATTTAATTATTTATTTATTTATTTTAGCTCTGGTCAAATTTAACTGCTTGATTTAGCATTTTTATTGAATATTCGAATAAAATATCAACTATTGGGCTGGCAGTTGCCCTGTCAAGAAAAGTAGGCTTATTGATTTTTTTAAAAAATGTCTTTATTTCTCCGAGCTGATGTCTCACGCTGTCAGGGATCATGGTGGGGGGTAAGAGGCGCTGTAGGGGGGTCGAGGCTCACACATTTCAATCCTACATTTTAAATCTATCTCCCACTTCCAGCCTGACAGGCGTTTTGACAGGCAGCCGGCAGCTCACCACTGAGCTCTGCCCTTATTTTGCAGCTCAGCTCCCCCACAGAGCGTTTACAGCAACACAAACATCATCTGAGATACTAAAAAAAAAAAATCTCCATCTGAACAAGTGATTTCTCATAGTCAGGCTTAAAATCTCTGTTTTTCTTAAAGCAAATGGAAAAAAAATCTAGTAGGATGAGATCATCCCACTTGTTTCCTATGCAGTTTTTACTTGTTTCAGGAACAAATGTGTTGAAATAAGGCAGATCAGCAAACTGGGATCAAGAAAATGATGCTTGATTCAAGAAAAGTCTGGAAACAAGTTGATTAGCATTGGAAACAAATGGGCTTATCTCAACCCGGCGGCAGATTTTGTCACTTATTTTAAGAGAAGCAAAATTTCAACAGAATTTGGGATTAAATGACTTGTTAAGGTGGACTTTTTTTTGTTTTTTTTTGCAGTGTAGCGATGCTCAAACATTAGTGCACGGTGAAATGCAGAGTTTGTGGTGTTTGCCACATGTTTGTTTTATTAAAAGAGATTATTTATAGCATTAATAGTCGCTGTAATAATAGGGGTGGTGATACTGATGGTAGTAGTAGGCTACTAAAGGCAGTGGGAGTAATGGCAGCAGTAGGAGTTGCAGTGCTAGCAGTAGTAGTGCTAGTAGTAGTTGTACTTAGCAGTGCTGACATAAGACATTGTATAAAAGCAAAAGTGAGGTAAAAAATCAAGATGAATCCTGTTATTATTTTACTGCTATAACAAGCAAATTTCTGCATGTGCATCACTGTATTTTTTTTGTTTAATTTACTGCGCCTGTATTTAACCAAGTTAGTCTCACTGAGATATAAAATCTCTCTGCTAAAGACAACCTGGGCACAAAACTACAGAACATGCATGAAAAGATGCAAACAATATAAAACAGTATTTAAAGAAAAAGGGACTATAGAAAGGCAGTTAGTGTGAAAACAACAAACCAAATGTCAGTGCCTGCAAAAATCAAGTCGACACCCTGTAGACAATTTGCTGTGAATTCTGGGTTTAAGGAGCTGAGTACATCAAGACCATTTTTCTTTGTACCTAAATACATACTTGAGTGTCCACTTTATCAGCTCCACCTGTACAATCTAGTGCAGTTCAGGTCAGCAGCTCTGACATAAATTCTACCTTTTAACAAAGTTTATAATGTTCAGTTTGTGTTGACTTTGTGGACAACGTGTCACTTTAATTCTGTGTTTATTACTGAGGTTGTAGTTTGCAGAGGTCTGCTACTGGACTGCATTATATTAAGAGGTGTTTCTAGTTTTTTGTCCTCCCTATTTTTATACAATATGGGGGACAGAATATTTGAAACACCTCTCAATGAAGTGCAGTCCTGTCCAACAGCAGCACTAACTATGAGCTCAGTGCCAAACATAGAAGTGAATGAACACCTCTGTTACTGTGACAACAAGAAAACCTGAACATTACAGGCAGCAGGAAAGGAAACTTTATGGCAGAACAATCGGATTGGAATGGATTAGATTGTGCAGGTGGAGCTGATAAAGTGGCTACTGAGTGTGAATCCAGTAGAGAGAGATGCTTGATAGAAGTCATTAGAATGTAAACCATAAGTGGCCAAGCTTCTGTGAGTAGAGGAACAGACCCTAAAGAGAATGGACTGATAAATAAAGGTATAGCAGTGAGTCAGTTTCTACACATAGAGAAGAGAGAGAAACCAAAAGAAATCCAGAAAAAGACTCAACATGTGGACAAATGACAGCCATCATGATGCTCTCTCTCTCTCTCTCTCTCTCTCTCTCTCTCTCCCTCTCTCTCAGGATGGAGAGCTCGGTGACAGCAGCTGAGGTGCTGGCTCCCCCCCAGCCCGCCGTGGCCTCCCCCTCCCCCTCCCCCTCCTCCCATGACGGGAGCGCCGAGGGCCAGACAGCGGCCCCCCTCCCAGCTCCTGCTCCCTCCGATGGGAGGATGGAGGAGCTCAACAGGCGGCTGGAGGACATCATCAGGACGTACGGGTCCGCAGCCAGCCTGCTGGACAAACAGGTGGATAGTCGGCATGGAAGTATGCAAGTATTCATAAATGTCTGTATGTATTTATACATCACTGCATGCAGGTAAATATGTGTATTTTGTTTGTATGTGTAAGTGAATGCATGTATGTATGTATATAAGTGTATATGTAGATAAGCATGTGCTGTAAGTGTGTAGAAGTACACATCTATATATATATTTTTTAATTTTATTTCCTTGCTTGCTTATTTACACATTTATTTAATCATTTACACTCTTTCCATCAGTATTTTTTACTCATTTGCCAAGGATTATAATACTGAAGACTGCTATCTGTGGCAGGAAATATGCAAATTTACTGTTATTGTAGTAAAAATATTGAACAGTATCAGTATTCAGCATTCAGTATCTTTACTGTGGCTCAGGGAGGAAGAGGAGGGCAAAACAACCTGAACTTAGTTTCCTTTACTGGTGTTTTTTTACTCGCAGAATAAAGTTAAGGCTGATGTAAATCTTTAAGAGGCACATTGTTACCATCTTCTGAGAGTAATAAAGCATTTTTTACGTAGCGCTGTGCTGTGATTATGGATGTGATGTGATGGTGACGCTGTGACGTCCTCCTCCAGCGCGTCGCTAAGGTTTTGTGTTGTTTTGGTTTGTAATCAGACTGCGGTGGACGCAGAGGCGGACAAGATGGACGAGGAGGCAGATGACATCACCGTTACCAAGGAGACAGGTGAGGCAGGAAGATGCTGGGAGTCTCAGCACCCTGACCATGTAGTGTGTGTGTGTGTGTGTGTGTGTGTGTGTGTGTTTATATGCATGCTGTTAATTTCTGCTAATCTTTTCACAAAGCAAGCAGTTGCATTTTAGAGCTCTGAAATCATTTCTCCAGCTGTTGGTTTCCATTTATGCCACTTGGATATGAAAATGAACTTTCAGAGACTTCAAACTTTCTTCACACGTGTGTTCCAGCACCATAATAAAGTCCTCCACATCAGTTTTCCCTAAAAGCAGCAGCACTGTGGTGTTTTGATGACTTTCTCAAATTGGACAGAATGAAACGATCCATCCGCCGTGGAAAATAGTCCCTGGGGGAAATGTTTATGTTACACAACCAGTTATCATTTCATATCATGTTCACCTTAGCCACAGAAGCAGAACATTTTAAAGTGGCTGTTTCAGTGAAATTTTAAATTTGAACATCAAGGGATTTCGATGTGTAGGTGAAATCTTTAGGGCCCCCACAGGATTTGCAAAATGGTTTGTTGCCATGTAAGATGTGGATTTTTACATGAATTGTTTTAAATGAGCCAAACATTCAAAATCACTGTTGTGGTCCTTTAATCCAGTGAGTTCATTCGTCTCTTCACTGATTTATTAAAATGTGTAAATGTGTTTAATGTTAGATTTGGAGTGGAAAGCATCAGACCGGTTTTTAAATAAATTCATGTGAACGAATTAATAAATCATGTTCCTTCGAGCCATGTAAACAATGTCAACAACACAGTCTCTCTCTCTCTCTCTCCCTCTCTCCCTCTCTCTCA
Source organism: Myripristis murdjan (assembly GCF_902150065.1). Classification (NCBI taxonomy): domain Eukaryota; kingdom Metazoa; phylum Chordata; class Actinopteri; order Holocentriformes; family Holocentridae; genus Myripristis; species Myripristis murdjan. The sequence goes on from NC_044003.1 coordinate 6,828,206, forward strand.
CTCTCTCCCTCTCTCCCTCTCTCTCTCTCTCTCTCTCTCTCTCTCTCTCTCCCTCTCTCTGCAGACGCCTCTGTCATCATGCAGAATTTGAACAACTTTTCCTCCCAGGCTGAGAAACTGGATGCTCTGGTCAAGATGTACACTGAACTGGTAAGAGCTGGTCAACACACACACACACACACACACACACACACACACACACACACACACAGAAAATATGAGTTATAAAATTAATGTTTTGTTTTTTGACATATCCTTTGTTTTTCAGATGATTTTTATGTAATAAAGATACACACGATTTGCACACACTTTGCATTTCTAAGTCATTATACAGTGGTTTGTATACAGTCCAGAACCACATTACTGCTTTCATTTGTGCTGCCAGTCCGTCCTGAACGTAAACATTAAACAGTCATGTGTCTGTGACAGGTCGAGCTAAAGGTGCAGTGTCTCTTCCACATGTGGCACCTGCAGGGAATTCAGTTCAATTCGATTTTATTTGTAGAGCGTCAAATCATAACAAAAGTGATGTCAAGGCAAATTGCAGGTACATTTGCATTTTAGTTGTTGTCCTTGGCATCCCTGTTAACTGCAAGTATGAGAGGTTGGTGCTTTAAAACCATAGTAACACCTTTTGCATCTACTACACACACACACACACACACACACACACACACACACACACACACACACACACACACACACACACACACACATATATTTGTTTTGGTTTTCCACTGAAAGGAAATGAAATATTATTTATTGGTTAAATATTTGTGCATAAGTAATTGTCTATTCATAGGTGTATTTGATTTCTGCCGCTTGAAAATGACCAAAATAAAACATTCACACTGCAAAAACGCAAAATCTTACCAAGATTATTTGTCTTATTTCTAGTCAAAATATCTCATTACACTTAAAATAAGACATGATCACCTGAGAAGTAAATTGTTTTTAGACAATTGTCTCTTGTTTCAAGTGAAAATTCACTTGAAACAAGTGAAAATTTGCTTGTTTCATTGGCAAAATTTGCCAGTGGAAAAAGTGAAAATTCACTTGAAATAAGTGAAAATTAGCTAGAAACAAGAAACAAATTTTGCCAATGAAACAAGAAAATTTTCACTTGTTTCAAGCAAATTTTCACTTGAAACAAGAGACAATTGTCTAAAAACAAGTTACTTCTGAGGTGATCATGTCTTATTTTAAGTGTAATCAGATATTTTGACTAGTAATAAGACATTTTTGACTTCAAATAAGACAAATAATCTTGGTAAGATTTTGAGTTTTTGCAGTGCATTCAATTCACACACACACACACACACACACACACATACACACACACACACACACACACACACAGTGTCATCGCGTCTGTCTCTTTTCAGTCTCTTTTGAAATCTTGCAGTTCAAACGATCAAATTATGGTTTTCATACATAGTTACAACCATCCTACTGGAAAACCAAACTCCTTACTCTGAGCATGTGTGTGTGTGTGTGTGTGTGTGTTTGTGTGTGTGTGTGGTTGCGCACAGGCCGCCCTGAGGCAGTGTGATGCGAAGAAGCTGTTAGCCCTGAAGCAGAGGATGTGCAGTCTGGCCAGGGACAAGCAGCAGCTGCAGGCGGAGCAGCGGCTGAACATGGCGGCCCGCAGCCAGCTGGAGGCGCTCTGCAGGGAGCTGCACACACACAACAACACACTGAAGGTATGCAGGAGGGCCTCCACACACACACACACACACACACACACACCGACTTCCTGGAAAACAGTGCAGCTTTGATGAAGGCCTGAAGAAAAATAAACCCCAAATTTTTCCAGTTATCCTCCACCTGTCCCATCAAAAAAAACTGTGCTTTTCTCCCTGACTGATATTCTATTGATTTACACTTTTGAATGATTCCTGCTTGTCATGCCCCAATGAGTTTTTTTTAACAAGAAAACAAAAAAAATAAAATAAAATCACACACTGCCAGATGAACGGAGTCCATCTAAACACAGAGACACTGTCGTTTGTGTTGTTGGACTCAAATTTGTCCCACTGGCTTTGCTGCACTGCTGCTTTGCATTTTCATTCTTGTACAGCAAAAAGCTGCATGTTATATTCTACATATAAGTTTTTTACCAAAAAGAACATATTTGGATGTGACCCCTTTGTAATTGCCAACATTTTGATTAGTAACTGTAAATTAACGTTTTGTCTCAGTAACTGTAACCGGTTATAAATGTACAGAGTGAAGGAAAGCGATCACTTGTGTCCCGAACGTTATCCCCTCTCTGTCTCCCCCTGCAGGAGGAGACGCTGCAGCGCTGCAGGGAGGACGAGGAGAAGAGGAAGGAGATCTCCAACCACTTCCAGAGGACGCTGAACGACATCCAGACTCAGATCGAGCAGCACAGCAACCGCAACACCAAGCTGTGCCAGGAAAACGCCCTGCTGGCCGACAAGCTGGAGAGCCTCATGAACCAGTACGAGCTGAAGGAGGAGGTAAAGACCCTCCGCCGCCCCGAACCAGAACCCCGACATGCAGCCGAGCGCGTGACACCATACGTAAAATCACACTTAGAGATTGTAAAATTGTAAACTCAAGAGAAACGAGCATCTTCACACTCAGTGCAGATATCTTATTTTATTTATTGCAAGGTTTCGGTGAGAGACCTTCAAGTCATCCAGCGCTGCGGAGAACTGAAAATTTGAACATTTTTTGTAGCAAAATTCCAACAAATATTTAAGAATTCAATATTTCCCCCATAATTGTATTCATTTATTCTTTATTCCACTAGGGAACGCTTCTGAAATAGCATTTAGAAAACCATGGAATGCTAAAAATCTCTGTTAATTTAATAATAAATGATAATAATAATTTTAGAATTACCAGGTTGACTGGCAGCTCCCTTAAGGTGGGTTTTCTTTCAGGGTTTATAGATTGTCACTGAAATTATATCTGATGATTTTTGTTTAAAAAAAAAAAAAAAAAGGCAAATACATCTACAGTGGTGGAAAAGTTTTCGGACACCCTTAAAATTTTACACAATCTCACAATCTCAAATATTATCATGAAATATTTGTGGAAAAATCTTTTTTGTGTTTCAGAAGGTGTGGCTGCATTAGACAGATACAAACAAATACAAATTATATTTTTTTTGGTTTATTTTTTACAAGAAAAACTAACAAAACTAAATTCTTGACAGTGTAATCTTTATCTTCAGGCGTGTTTCCTGCGTTAGGTTCCTTGTTTTAGCCATTTTTGTGTCTGAAGAACTTTCAAATGTGCTGGCTTTATATAGACATGAAGCTTGGCAACAAAAATTATGTCTTTTAATAAAAAGAACGACCTTTATCACTGGTACCAAAATGACCCAATACTCAAAATTTCTGATGTATTTTTATGGAACCAATTAATTTTAAGTTTTTAATGGCTTTTTTAGGAATTGTTTAGTATTTTGGCTGTGACTGTACTAAAAGAAATTGCACTTGAAGACCTAAGAGTGATTCTTAATGCAATATTTCACAAATGCATGGGGTGTCCGAAAACTTTTTTCCACCACTGTATAAATAAGTCTTTATTCTGCATACACTCCACAGGGGGTGCACGGTTCCTGCTACATGTCAAATGTAAAATTCCCTGACAGTTTCCATCACTTTCCTTGACTAAAACGTTGAATTTTCACAACCTGTAGAAACATAACATTTATTATTCTGCTTTTACCCTGTAGGGGAAGTGAATGTGATGTGAAATCAATGGAAAATTAATTTCATGTCTGGTGAATATCTAGTTACTGATCGTTTTTGACTGAGGCTAACAGAAGTCCATGATAATCTAAGAAATGTATTAAAATACCTGACTTTCCCTGTCTGGAATAGACTTTTCGGTTTCAGTAGACGCAGGCGCTCCACCTGCTCTGACACACGCTCAGATTCATTCATGTGTTTAAGTCATGTTTGACTGATCGATCCGCAGAGTCTGGAGAAGATCAACAGGCACCGCGACCTGCAGCAGAAACTGGCCGAAGCCAAACTGGAGGAGGCCAACGCCCTGCTGGCTCAGGCCGAGGAGAAACACAAGAGGGAGAAGGAATATGTGAGTCCCGCCGCCCGTCCAAGAGCTTTGTTCCAAAGTCAGGAAAAGAAAGTGAGACCAGCTTCGATAAACCGCTGGAGAGCACACGTTTACTGTCACAGCCATCAGGGAAGCATGAGACAGGACACCGTTTTTTTTTAATTAGATTAATTGAATTGTATTTAATAGAATAGAGATATTAAATGCGATATTTAGTGACACCTACTCTGACAAGATGAGTGGTGGCCCAAAATTAAAACAATCCTGGTAGTTTTTAAAGCATCGAAGGTAAATGAAGACTGTGGTTTGACAAAATGAAAAAAAAAAAACTTTAACACACTGGATTCTCTGTATTTTAGAGACACTGAAGGATGCAGTTCATGATTTGTTTTTAAAATAGATTTTTAAAATAGATTAGCATTTTGGAAACTGAAAATTCACAGCAGGGATTCACTCCCTTATTTAGCACTTTAGACAGTAAATTCAGTTTTTGGAGAGTATTGTTTGGCAAAATTGTTTGAATTACGTTTATATCGATATCTTTATAAATAGTAATTTATAACATAGTATGTAGTATGTGCTTATGTTTATACAATTTATAAATGCTTCATTTTGAGAGATTGGCTTAAAATATTGTTACTGGGTTGCACTTTGGTTTGTAGGCATGCAAGTATATACTATGAGAAAAAACATACTTTAATTACATTTTTATATTTTTATTCCAGGAGTTACATGCAAGATCAGCTCAAACTTCCCTGAGCTTTAGCTTGAATGGCACTAACATGAATTTATTGTGGTTATCATTTAATTTGCATGATTGATCACACTGATTCAGCACTGTTGAAAGCAATAATTACTATTGATCTTAATATTTTATATCGCCATTCCTTCTTCATTGGTAATCTTGTTGTTTTTTCTGAATTTTTCTATTGTTGTATTACTTGTGGGTATTTATTCAAATTATTTGATTGTTTCATTTGTTGTTTTAATGCATTTCTTTCCCACCTGACTGACTGAGTTGTCCAGTTTAACTCTTTGTGATAAGTGCTAAAGCTTATCATCATTCATTATTGATCATCATTCACATATATATCACTGTCCATGTAAATGATCATTATTATTATTAACAGTAATAGTAGTAGTAGTGGTAAAAGTCATAGTAAGAGTAGCCTTCGTTCATAGAGTTATTAATAAATCATTAGTTAGCCGTGATGTTGTCTCAACGCCCCCAGTTTGATTTGTACTGTCTCTGTTGCCTAGCTGCTTAGGGAGGCTATTGACAAAACAAAGAAATGCTACACTCTGAGGGAGCAGGAGCTGGCCATGAAGAAGAAGGTAACCAAGCTGTTTTCATCTCTTTGTGGTTGACGGATGTCGTGTGTTTTCTGTTCTGTTCTAACCAGTTACTGGTACAGGCTGCAGAGTGGAAACTGCAGGCTCAGCAACTCAGAGAGCAAGGGACTGTCATGCAGGCACAGGTGAATATTAACTTGCAGAGCTAACACACTGACGAAAAAGAGCAGCCGACACAAACAGCTGCAGCAGCAGGACGCAGTTTGTCCTGCGTGTGAAAACTGTCCCGCAGATTTACCACAATTACAAGAGGAGGCAACACGATTTGCCAGAAACCTCCGAGTTATAGCATCAGCTTTGTTGCAGTTCCTATTTGTAGCCAGTAGAGGCTGCTATAGGTCATAGATTACCTATATAATATACTCTGTTCTCACAGCTAGTTTGTCATGTTACCTCAGGTGAAATGTTGATTTGCAAAACTAACAAAAGGAACATCGAATACAGTTTCTTGCAGGTTTGTTTATTTGGATCCCCATTAGTTGGTGCCGAGGCAGCAACTGCTCTTCCTGGGGTCCATAAGTTCATGTCATGGTTGCATGGGTAGATATTAATTTTTAAAAAACTGCCACACTAACAGAGTGAACAGTACAGCATGGTGGTACACATCATCCGGCTGCGATGCATTTCCATGGCTCCTTCAGAAGCCATGACAGTGTGTTGCTTAGTTTTAGCGCCATGCTGTACACATGAGGATCGCCATGTCTCACCAGTTCATATTTTGATTTATGAACGTAATCATTTCTGTCTTAGAGGCTCTGGTGAATGTTGACTTGAAATCACCACCCTGAGGAAGAGAACAGGAAATGCCATATTTGTAGTTCATAGCCAGCAGCATGCTTGCTAGCTTGATGCCTCAGACAATTGAATCCTGGCATGCACAAGGCACATAAACTGCTGGGGGAAAAAAAAAAAAAAAAAAAAAACTACTCCTCTTCAGTGTTTACAATCTTGTTTTTCTTCAAACAAGGTAAAAAAATCAGCCACATTGTTGCAACATATTTACATGTTTCACCCAAATCTGGTGAAATGCATGAAATGGCTCTGGAAACAACTGCTAATTTTATTTCACTTTTTTTTTTTTTTTGACATAACAACACTGAACATGAGACAGTTTTTGCAGGGTGACTGCAATTTTTAAATTTAGCCAACACTTGGCAGCCGTTACCTCAACTTTCTCATTCCCGTTCCCATTCCCAAATTGACAAGCGACTTGCAGAATAGTACAGGACTCCAAATGATGGTTGGTTTGCTGCCGAAGTGGCTGCCGGGTAAGTCTAACTTCCAAAGCACAAGAAGAAGCGGTCAAAACCAGCGGAGACAGTCCATTATGGGTCAAACTGCAAAATCGGGGCATAATGGGTTTGGGACAAAGTGAATTGGACTCCACTAGGTAGTGTAAACACATCTAATACATGTCCATGGTGGAGTATAACTGGGGCCTTCAGTCAAAACAGTCAAACTGGTCAGAAACGTTTTTGCGACTGGACTCCGGTAGATACCGAGTGGCTGTAAGTATTTACAGGTCGAGAGAGTCAAAACATTTCAGCACACTGGCCTCTATCTGTCCTACGCTTGTTCCTGTCTCTGTATGACTCAGTCTGACTGTCTGTCTGTCTGTCTGTCTGTCTACAGCTGACCCTGTACGCTCAGAAGTTTGACGAGTTTCAGGAGACACTGGCCAAGAGCAACGAGATCTACATTAGCTTCAAGCAGGAGATGGATAAGGTAGGTACTGACTTATGTGACGGATCGTGTGCTGTAGGTGGGAATGGTCCTTAGGAATCCAACTGTTGTAGCATCTTTGGAAAGCGTGGACAATATGCAAAAGTCCATGTGGGTAATTATTGAGACGGTCTAAAGATTAGCATGATGAGTAATCGCAATGCGTTTTGTTTACTGATGGCCTTCTGTTTCCTGAATTTTGAGGCGGAAGTTGTGTTAAAAGGAACTTGAATCTTACAAGGATACAAGGATACAAGGAAGTTTATTTGTCATTATACAACAGGTTGAATAATGAAATTAAAGTGTGGTTCCCTCTTGATTGATTAATTGATTGTATAGAAAATAAAATTATTAAACATGGAGGAGTGCAGATGGTGCATTTAGTAGTCTCAGCCTGAGGGAAGAAGCTGCTCTGTAGTCTGGTTGTACGGCAGCGAATACTTCTGTATCTTTTGCCTGATGGCAGCAGGGTGAACAGGCTGTGGCTGGGGTGGCTGTTGTCTTTTAGGATCCTTTTGGCTCTGCGCAGGCACCTCACCTCCCCGATATCACTGATGCTTGGTAGATGGGTGCCAATGATGTTTTGGGCAGTTTTAATCACTCGTTGCAGAGTCTTCCTGTCCTGGGCCGTGCACATCCCATGCCAGTTTGTGATGTTTCCAGTCAGGATGCTTTCAATCGCTCCTTTGTAGAAGCTGACAAGAACTTGGCGTGGGAATTTTGCTTTCTTAAGTTTCCTTAAGAAATACAGCCGTTTCTGGGCTTTTTTAACCAGGGCAGAGATATGTGAAGTCCATGTTAGGTTCTCTGTTATGTTGATTCCCAGGAACTTAAAACTGCTCACTTGCTCCACCTCAGCTCCATTAATGTAGACAGGGTTGTGTGTCTTTGCCTCTTTTTTTCTAAAATCAACTATCAGCTCTTTGGTTTTGCTGACGTTGAGCAGTAGGTTGTTTTCTGTGCACCATTCTGCAAGATGGTTGATTTCCTCCCGATATGAGAACTCATCATTGTTGGAAATCCGGCCGATGATGGTGGTGTCATCCGCGAACTTCACAATAGAGTTCTCTCCATGTCGGGGGTTGCAGTCGTGGGTGTACAGCGTGAACAGGAGGGGGCTGAGCACACAGCCCTGGGGAGCTCCGGTGTTGAGCACTAGAGTGGAGGAGGAGAGACTGCCAATCCGAACTGACTGGGGTCTGTTTGTGAGGAAGTCCAGTATCCAGTTGCAGAGAGTGGTACTGATGCCCAGAGTGTTCAGTTTTCCAATCAGCTTCATGGGGGAGATTGTGTTGAAAGCTGAGCTGAAGTCAACAAACAGCATTCTGATGTAGGTGCTGCTTTTCTCCAGGTGAGTGAAGACTGAGTGGAGAGCAGTGGAGATGGCATCCTCTGTGGATCTGTTGGTTCTGAATGCAAACTGCTGAGGGTCCAGACTGGCAGGGATGTTGTTCTTTATGTGCTGGAGAACCAGTTTCTCAAAGCACTTCATCAGGATGGGGGTGAGTGCCACAGGGCGGTAGTCATTTAGATTAGACACTGCGGACTTTTTAGGCACAGGGATGATGGTGGCTGTCTTGAAGCAGGTGGGAACACTCTCCTGTGACAGCGATATGTTGAAGATGTCAGTAATGACATCTACTAGCTGGTTGGCACATGTTTTTAGTACACGGCCAGGGATGTTGTCAGGCCCAGCAGCTTTACTCATATTCACTTTCAGCAGGACTTTCCTCACATCCACTGTGGATACTGACAGTGGCCGGTCCTCTGGAGGCGGAGTAGACTTTACAGCTGATTCCTTGTTGAGGAGGTCAAAGCGAGCATAGAATGTGTTTAGCTCGTCTGGTAACGTGGCCTCACACATGATGGGAGCGCTCCTGCTTTTGTAGCCTGTCACATTTTTGACCGCCTGCCACAAGTCTTTGCTGTTGTTGGTGTTGAGGTCTCTCTCCAGTCTCTGCTGATGCCTTCGCTTTGCCTCCTTGATGCCAGCTTTCAGGTTTGCTCTGGCGGTGTTGTAGGCTTCTTTGTCACCTGACTTGAAGGCAGCTTTTTTGGCTCTACATAGAGCTCTCACCTCTCCATTCATCCAGGCTTTCTCATTAGGGAATGATTTAACTGTCCTTGTTTTTACCACATCATCAGCACATTTGCTGATGTATGATGTCACTGATGATGCGTATTCTTCAAGGTCAAGGTCAATATGGTTCTCTTGTCTTAGTTTGTACTTTCTCTTCTTTTTCTGCTTTTCTGTGAAATCACTTTGTGTGCTCTGCTTTTTTAAAAAAAATAAAATTTAATATGGCCTTGATCAGAGCCAAGCTCACTATTCATGTTTTTTTGCACTAATTCCTCTCTATAATTGTATTTATAGGAATGAGTGCACTAAACCCGTTATTACTGATGTGTAAACTCTACTGTAAGGTATCAATGTGCTACTGAAGCGCTGCCTTGAGAGCGCTCAGTGTAAATTTTGACCTTGTGCCTGACATTTCTCTGATATTTGTTGTGTTTTTGCTTTGTTCACTATTGTGCAATAAAAAAAAAATTGGTAAAGCTTTTTAATTGTAATCATGTTTTCCTCTTAGATGACAAAAAAGCTGAAGAAATTGGAGAAAGAGTCCAACATGTGGAGGACGAGGTTTGAGAGCTGCAACAAAGCTCTTGCTGATATGATTGAAGAGGTATGGATTTTGCTGCTGCTCTGATATTAGTTTTTGTGCAGTGTTGGAGCACTTTTGGGTAATATGGGGTGTATTGTAGGTAATTGTAGATCTCATAACATTTACGATCGATGTGGAGGACAGGAGGATGTTACTGTAGGCCAGAATTTCCTGTTATCCTTCTGAACTTGTTGGTCTAATTTAACCATTTAGTTCCAGTCTTTATAACTTTATTCCTCCACATTCCACTTCTCTCCTTCCAGAGGGCCGAGAAAGGCAAAGAGTTTGAGCTGTTTGTTTTGAAGATTCAGAAGCTGGAGAAGCTGTGCCGTGCACTGCAGGACGAGAGGAAAAGCCTTTATGAAAAGATTAAGGAAGTCCGCCACGCCAACTCCAGTGCCTCAGCAAATGTCATCACCGCCATGAAGACCCCATGCACCAACGAGAGCCCTGTCCCTGAAGATGCTTCCCTCCTGGAAATGGAGGAGCTTGAGGAGATCCAAAGGGAAGACCCAGTGCTGACAGAGGACATGACCCGTCTGAGGGAAGAGCAGGCCAAGCTGAAGGAGTTTGCCGCCTCCCTGCTGGCTCGTGCCCCTGACACAGATGACGACGATGATGATGATGTAGACCTTGAAGAAGACAACGTAGCCTTGGCATACAAAAAGTTCAGAGCCCAAACACAGGCCGAGAAGAAGCCCTCAGAGCCGCAGCTACCTGAGCAGATGGAGGCCAAGCAAGCCACAGAGTCGATGTCAGCGGAACCAGTTATCCCAGAGCCAGTTTCTGAAAAGGTTAAAGTGGAGGAGGTACCGGAGCCAGCTGGATCCACAGTGGCCACGCCAGCAGCATCAACACATGAAGAGAGGAGCGAGCTGGCTTCTGAACCGGTGCCAGAGCAAAAACAAGTTGAGGCAGATCAACCAACTGAGCCGAAACAAGAAGCAGCGCAGGATAAAGTTGAGGTCAGTGAGGTGCAACAGCCCAAACCAGAGGCACCGGTGCAAGAGAAGACGACTGAGCAAAAGACTGCTGAACCAGCACCAACACCAGATCCAAAGACAGTCGAGGCCAATGAACCAACAACAGACCCCAAACCAGAGGCAGCCGATGAAAAGACAGCAGCAGGGGTCAGCGAGGTGCAGCAGCCCAAACCCGTGGCACCAGAGGAAGTCAACAAAGAGCAGCCGTCTGAAGCAGCAGTGACACCAGAGGAAACACCCACCGGGTCAACCAAGTCTTCCAAAGGCTCCGCCAAACCCCAAACAGCAGCTCCCTCCAACGGCGACGCCTCCAAGAAGCAGGCAACGAAGAAGAAGAAGAAGAATGGCAAGAAATCGAGCTAAACCACAAGGCTTGGGAAGGGTGTCTGAGTGTGTGATGGGATAGGGTGGTGTGTGGTGTTAACTGGGGGTAGTATGGGTGTGCGTGTGTTTGAACTCATACCTCGTGCCTTGTGTAAGGTTTTAAAGCGTGGTTTGTTTCATCTGGTGCAACTGAAGTAGTGGTTTGTCCAAGTTTCAATACCAGGTGAAGACAGACAGATAAACCAACTGTATTCACAGTTTTCAAATACAACTATAAAGGCCTAAATGACCAGTTAGACTGACCTAACTGAGGGAATAAAAGGCATTACTGAAAAAGAACGTCTAAATGAGTGATTTCATGATTATCTAGCCACGAATATTTAGCTTTAATAAAAGGGACACAATAGGTTAAGATAGACAAGTTTTGCCTTATGCAAAAATGCATATGCCTGAAGGGGGAAAAAGTCTGGTTGGCATCCACACCAATCAAAATACTGTGTCTTTTTTCACCTGAAATGACAATGCACTGCTGCAGCTCTAATAAAACAATTTTTTTTTTTGGACAAAGCCATTCTTTTGTGTGCTTTTTTACTCTTTATTTTGAGCCTGACTTTTTTCTGACATGGTATCAAGCCAAGATTTTTTTCATAGTTTGAGCATTACAGTCTCCGTCTTTGTTTCTTTCCTTATCTCTCTCATATAAACGCACATGGATGACAGTGTTGCTATGAGGCCGGGGCCCATTCTTGTAACCAAAAGGTCAAAGGTTAAAGTAGTAGTAGTGTGCGTCCACTTCCAGCCTTGTTTCTTGTCAAAGTGCTCAGTTCAAGTCATTTTGGACAAGATCAGAAATGAATTGCCTTACTTACTTACTTACTGCCTTACTTGTGTACATTCATCTCAGATTTAAGGCGCATTTTTATCTTTGCCAAACATTTCCATGACATAGTACAGCTTAATATCATGCAGATGGAGCTATTGTTCTTGTTCAGGTGAAAGATTTCACTCTTGCCTTGTCATGCATTATAGTGTAGTACAACTTTATGGCCACTAGATGGGGTCAGAGTTATTCATAACAAAACTCTATTGGATCTCCTCCAATAGAGATTTTGCCTTTTTTGGCAATTTTGTCTTTTTGTGTTCCTAGTCTCCTCTTTGCTTTTTATCCATTTAACCAACTGAGCTACACAGGGAATCAAACCTCCAACCTTGGCTGTGTTAGTGCCTTGCTTCACTCAAGTCTGTCCTGTCAAATGAAAGAGAACCAACAACAGCAAAGAAACTTGAGAAAACTGGCTTCAAAGTTGATCGACAGGACCATTTTATAGCAGCTTTCAAGGGCTCTAAATTTCTTTATTATCCTGATTTTTGTGTGTCTTAATGGTTTCAGTGTTGTTTCAGTGGCGCTTTCACCATGACCTGAACAAAATTTCGGAAAAAACACTGAATAACTGAATTGTTATTTGCTTATGAATAGGTCAAATATAAATATGCAAGGAAAATAAAATCTGCTATCAAAAACCGAAAGTACCAACTTTGTGTTGCCTTCAATAAGCAAACCATCAACCAGTAGTGACATTACGTCTCATGTATTTCTTTCACATGTTAATATGACGTTTTTACCTTAGTTAATGTTGACTTTAAAGCCGAACTGAGTGTATTTAGATTCACACTTAAGTCTGGTTTGCTTTAAACAAAGAAAATCCTGAGGAAATTCAAGGGCGTGTATTTTTTATCTCAGGCAGTATGATGCTGGTCCCATTTGCAGTGACTTAAATAAATAAATAACAATGCAAAAAACTAATCTTTCTACAATAAGCCAATAGTAAGAAGGTCAGAGGTCACAGTGCACCGACAATACAGGCTGCAAAATATTCCTGTGGCCCTCGAATATTTGTGGATTAGGGGAAAGGAAATGAGCCGAGGAGATAAATAGGATTCAGGGATTCATTCCTTCCTCATGTCATACACACACACACACACACACACACACACACACACACACTCACAAGCACAGAAAGCCTAGAAAATGACTCAAATGGTGTCTATCATTGCCACGTTTCATGTAGTAAGCAGAAAAAAAGATTAGTCTTATGATATTTTAGCATAAGCTCGTGAAGTGTGATGGAAAAAAAAAACAAGAGGAATGAGGGCTGCAAAGCGAGTTAGAAAGGATTTCTCAAAATTCAAGATAAGAGCATATTAAAACAAGTAGAGGAGGAAGATACGGGGGGGAGGAGGATGTGATTCAGGGTGGAGAGGCAGACGTGAAGTGTTTTCTGAGGAGTTTTTAAGCGAGTGACTGCAGGGAGTGACTTTATGGGTGTTAATGTGTCCGAGTGCATCATGGAGGGATTTCTGCAGGGAGACAAATTCAGATTAGGGCATGCAAAATGGCTAACGAGGTGGTAATCTTCCTCGTCAATTGATCATCATCACACTGAGGTCCAGCAGAAACAGGACGGCGAGCCTTCGCAGCCTCCAAAACGAAACGCCGGCGGATTTCAAAAGGTAAGTTCATCCACAAAATCATGCAAGTTGAAGTCGCCTGACCGAAATAAAGTTTGTTCTCCGTCCTGTTTGTGAATTAAAATTTGAAAAGAGGAGGAAAACTACAGCAGATATAAGACAACACATTGTGTCTTTATCAGTATCAGGATTATAGTGTGAAAAAGTTTATGTGGAAAAAAAGATTCAATCACTTTAAAGGTGCACTACACAAATGTGACGCAACTGACATTTAGATTCAGAGACACTTGAGCCCAAATTTATACCCATTAAGTAGATAAAAAACAGCATCACACAAATGTTATTTATCCTAAAGGATATATGTATATTGACAAAAAATGCAATGAATAGAATTTAAACCAGCATTGTTTTCTATTCAGAGCGTTCCATATTGATTCATATTGATTCAAAGTCAATGTGATTCATGCTGTTTATTTTCCTTTCGGCAGATCAATGCAGTTAAAGTCGTCAGAATTCATAACTTGATGCATCGATGCAGTGAATGAGCGGTCGCAGCCCTGCTCATTACTGATTCCCTGCGAGTGGCGGACTCCTCTCACCGCTCGTTACTTTCATTTTTCTGCCAGAGACTTGAGTCGTCCGGAGCGTCGGCTGTGTCTTATTTGCTGTGAAGCGATTTCTTTGTGCCTGAGCCTGATTTACAAGTGACTGCAATGTTCTTGTCATCCTCTGGCTTCGGAGAAATTAGAGGGAACACTTCCACCCAGAAAAATGTCAAATTTTCTGCCTTTTTTTCGTGTACGTGCCCACACCAACCTCGAGCACAATGCCTGAGGACGGTGGTGGGATCTCATTTTGGGATAATTCCTCTTTTATCTCCTATTTAGGGGGCGTGAGAAGAGAAGCAACAGCTCACTTATTTGATCGGTAACGGTGATAGCAGAGCTCAAACTGAGATAGTAATTTGTTGCATTACTCCTCAATAGGAAAAGTAATTACTGTAACACGTTGCCACCCAACACTGGTGCTCATAATGGATTTGTCTTTTGCTGCCGTGCCTCTTCACAGGCGCATTTACACGCTCGTCTAACCCTCTCCTCCTGTTGCACACAGATAGCTGCCTACTGTATTATCTCTCTGTATAAATGAAATGCCCTAGATATTACTGTAAGGCTTCTGCATGGCCGCTGCTCTCTGGATCCACCTCTGAGAGGAACATGTGCTGCCAGTCATTATCTTTAAATTTGACCATTTTCATGCTGAAATAAATCCAAAAAAAAAAATAAAAAAATAACAGGTATATAGTGTTTCCACCTGAGCTGTGGGTGGAAAAGCCTCTGAAACCACCCTGGGACACTGAAATCCTCCACTAAAACCAGAATGACACAATACCAGTATTACTGCTGCCACTGGTAAACATTGTATAATTAGAACATTAATGCATGCTTGTGTGTAATCCAATTAAACCAGGGGAATACACTAATATAATAATAATAATGGTAAGAACTAGAAGAAGAAGAAGAAGAAGAAGAAGAAGAAGAAGAAGAAGAAGAAGAAGAAGATGATGATGATGATGATGATGATGATGATGATGATGATGATGATGATGATGATGATGATGAAGAAGAAGAAGAAAAAACATAAATGAAAATAAGTCATAAACTCATCAGGTTTAAAAAAACAAAACAAAAACAAAAACAAAAAACAACTTAGAGTATAAAATCTAATAAGAGACAATAAAAGAGAGTTCAAAGAAAATTGAAACTCCAGTAAAATCAGGAAAAGGCTCTCTGATACAAGTATGTTTTATATATGTATACATGTAGGTGATTTCCATACAAATGTCCATATTAGATACTTAAACATACCGGTAGGGGAGACTGGGGTAAGTTGAGCCAAAGGGTAAGTTGAGCCACCCCCTGTTGCTAGGAAACGGTAAAAAACACTGATCATTTGACCAAATATTTAAGAGGAAGGCATAATTTCACGGAGTCTGTGAAGGTAAGAACCACATGGGTAAAGTGGTTAGACATTTATTTCCAAAAAAAACATTTTTTACTCTTGAAAGTGAATTCAGTCTATCATCAGTTTCATGAGAATTGTGTTAAGACCAAAACAGATAATTTTAAATTTGTTTTATACATCACTTGTGGTATCTATGAGCTACAACATGAGGTCATAAACCTAGCATAAAAGTGCACCATTTTAGTTGTGGGGATTAAAAAATTCAAAATGGTAGCTCTGGGGTAAGTTGAGCCACTTGGCCAGGGGTAAGTTGAGCCGCCCCAGGAACAGCTGGAGAAGAAGTGTAGAGGCAGAAATGTCCGAGAGTGGGCTCAACTGGGGAGAGCTTGAGCAAAAAGCCACGAACAGAGTGAAATGGAGGATATTTGTCAGTGGCCTATGCACCCAAGAGGAGCAAAGGGCTTAAGTCAAGTAAGTCAAGTTGAGCCAGAGCCCCATACACTTAATAAGTGTGTTTTGGCTGTAGCCTAAATGTCTTAAATATGAAATAAATATGAAATATTGAATGAATGAATAAATAAATAAATAAATAAATATTAATTATTTATTAAGTGTATGGGGTAAGTGTATTTTGGTTCAATGTTCAAATGTGTTACGTTCATATGTTCATAACTGACCTTACTGTCAGCAAGGACACCAAGAAACTAGTGTTCTAGTGTTTTCTTTCCAAAAACACAGCTGTTAATGTTCTCTTCCCAAGCGCACTTAAAGGCATGTTAGAACAGCTGTTTATTGTACCTGTTGAATTGTGTTTAATAAATAAAAATACACATGAATGTGAAGAAGTGACTGTTATTTAGGGAGGGAGAAGGTGAGGGAGGGGTGGGATGGAGGTGTGGAGGAGGGTGGGGGGTAGTAGGGATACGGCTCAACTTACCCCGCCCCTATGCTCAACTTACCCCATACACGGGGTAAGTTGTGCCACGAGACCACTTTTTTTGGACATGCTATATTATGGAAACAGTTATGTTTACACTCATTCTGTTTGTTTGAAGAGATGCACAACATCCTGAAATATATGCAGATATATTAGTTAGCGACAAAACTATGATTGCCTTGATGTAGTGATCCTAAATATGAGATAGATTTGGCACATTTTCATGTAGACTGTATCTAAAATGTATCATGAATACATGCGACTTCCTCAGTTTTGTGTTACCAGCAGCCACTGTCACATGTTGAGCCTGTACATACATGAGCATTACATTTAGTCACGTTACTGTAACTGAGCAGCTTTTTTGTGTACTTGTACTTTTGTGAGTGCCAGTAATTTTACTTTTACTTCACTACATACCTTCACTACATTTTAAATCAGATCCATCACAGAGAACAAATGATCAATGACAGATTCCGTGACCTTTCACAATAAAAGCTCAGTCTGCATAGGTGAGAAGAGGAACCTGCTTCTACTTTGTCCGTTCTACTTTTTGTCATTTGCAAATTTCACAATAAAAGCTGCACCAGGACCGTTTAGAGTCAACTGGCAAAAAAAAGTGGAATAAGTGTGGCTTGATGGTGAGAACTAGGTGGACTCACTTCAGTTTTAGCGTAATGTCCCTTTAAAAGCATGTAGTGTGCAGCGTGTTCTCTCCTCCTTTTCTAACTGCATGGAAAAGATCCCAGCTAACACAGTAACTGTTTGGAAAAAGGAGCTCAGTCACTTTTACTGCCAGGACATTTGAAATGAGACACTTTGGACTTTTACTGCAGGAGATTTTTACTGCACTACTTCTACTTCTACTGCAGTCACATACCAGCAGAGGAACAGTACTTCTACTTCTACTGCAGTCACATACCAGCAGAGGAACAGTACTTCTACTTCTACTGCAGTCACATACCAGCAGAGGAACAGTACTTCTACTTCTACTGCGGTCAGATACCAGCAGAGGAACAGTACTTCTACTTCTACTGCAGTATTGGAGTATATGCAGTATATGGAGTAGCAGTTTGTAGTACTGCATTTATCACCATATACAGAGAGGGGTATACATTTTGGTTGATATCACTTTTACAGTAAATAGAAAATACAATCAGCCAAACTGCCTCATATCAAAAGGTGAACATTACTGAAATGCCAGCTTTTAACACAAAAATCCAACATTTGCAAACCTGCTCATCATTTTGTCCCCAACAAAAACAATAAAAAAAAATAAAAGTGTATAGAACGGGGTGTCAGACAGACTGCAGTACTCTGCTGACTGATGGTTACCATGCTATATGCGCACACACACACACACACACACACACACACACACACACACACACACACACACAAACACACTCACACTCAACCAGTCATTTGTATGCAGCTGGAGGTGAGGATGTGGAAAACATCATTAGCAATGCTGCTGCCAAATGTAAAGTTCAGTCGTGTACAAAATATTAGCATCACTTACTCTGTTCCTGATGCACAGCAGTGAATCCAAGTGGAGGCCGTTGTCCCTCACTGATTTCTGTGCTGTTATGATGTATGGATTCTGCAAAAGAGGAATCAGGCAGACATCTGTGCCTTGTGCATTCAGTGTCGACGGACACATGCACTATATGTGTTGCTTCCCTTTTTTATTATTATTATTATTTGCAGGGTCAGAGGCGACCACATTGACGGAGACAGCAGCCGGCCGCCGTGCTGCGTCGCATCATGAGCGAGTCGGTGACTAACTGCACATGAATAATGCGTGAGTGGGAAAACATCCATTTCATATTCATTCAAGGAAACCCAAACATCAGCGAGGCTGTGTTTATGAGGTGCGTCACAGCACGCGGCGTTTGTCAGATGAACAGATGCAGCCTTTGGTTTCCTACCTGCTGAACTGCTGCTGCACTTCTGCTTCATCCCTAAGAGGAATAACTGGGAAAAAATCAGGTTTTGCTTCATTTTTCATATTCAAATGAATGGGAAACGTTGATGATTCCCTTTATATATGAATAAAAACACATCGTATCGTATCGTAAATGCAACTGTCTGGAGAATGGAATGGTAAACTAATATATAATTTATTTTTTGGTGCCTATGAAAAGAATTGCATTAAATAGACATAGTAGGATAATAACCTTTTCATACTTTTAAAAACTATAAAAATGTTTGCCATTTTAAACTGTTGTTTCACACTGATGCCAGGCCTGCACTAACATTTTGGAGGACGATGAAGGTAAGAGTCGAGAATTATACCGAAAAAAAAAATTCCCGCTTTTATCAGCGTCTACCATTCCAGACTAAGTTGACTGCAGCTCTAATGCAAGCAAGGCGTGGAATAACAGCATGTAGAGGGACTTCAAAAGGGCTCATTCTGTATACGTTACTAATGCAGGACAGATGCAGGATAACGGCATAAAGGACGAGCGGACAAAGACAGACGCTGCAGTTTGTTTGAAAAAGAGCTCGTGAAGTCTGAGCAGCGCAGGACCTTTAAGGGATTTAGCCCTAAATCCTGAAGCACGTAATGAGAAGCTGAGCATGGATCATGTAGAGGAAGGCTCCAATGTATGGCTTTTATGGTGTGTGTGTGTGTGTGTGTGTGTGTGTGTGTGTATCTCTGCAGAGGGTGTTAAGTGCACTTCTGCCTATCAGTGCGAAACGTGTCAGACGCCTGCTAAGTTTCATGTGCAGGCGATTAAGCTAAGCCTTTCAACGTCACGAGTCCGGAAAATGAGAACACAGGAAATTATACAATACAGAGAGAGAGAGAGAGAGAGAGAGAGAGAGAGAGAGAGAGAGAGAGAGAGAAGCAGAGAGGGGCGAGAGACAGAGACAGAGACTGGAGACAGAGGTGAGAGAGGAGGTGAACTCTTCCTCAAGCCAACCATGACTCTCTGTTCATCCACTCAGCTGGGCATCAAAGTGGAGTTTTGATTCCATTCACACACACACACACACACACACACACGCTGGTATACTTGTGAGGACCTTTATGCCTCCCACCTTCTCCAGAGGGTGCTGATCTCTCCGGAGGACGTCTCGTGATTTCTAGTTTTTCTACTTTTTGAGGCTGTATCTCTTTATGAACTTGTGTTTTGTGTTTTTAAAGTTTTTTTTTTAAGTTTATTCGTAACCGGTTACAACACACAGATCATCAGAGTGCAGAGTTATACATCAGGTCAGTGACGCTGGGTCGACGTCACACTAATTCACTTGGTTTTGTTCAGAAACATGAGGAAAAAAGGGTGATTAGTAAATGAGCAAACATTACCAGAACCTCAGCAAAAATAAATAAATAAAATTAAAAAAATAAATAAATTGAAATAAATGAGCAAAAATTACTGGAACATTAACAAAAATGAATGAATTAATAAATTAAATTTAAAAAACAGAAAAAAATTAAATAAAACTAAAAAGACAAGAAGATAACCAGAAAAAATATCAAAATAAAATAAAATAAAATAAAATAAACTTTAAAAATTGAGACGTAGTAGAAAAATAATTTAAAAAATAATATTTTGAAAATGTACTTGAAAACTTAAAGGGTTTCACTCGACAGCGGCAGACTTCAGAGTGCAGTGAGTAACTTGTTTGAAACGCCACACACACACACACACACACACACACACACACACACACACAGTCCTAGTTTTCTGAATGGATTATCAAATTGTGTATTGTATTTGAACAATTCCCAACACACACACACACACACACACACACATGCACACACACAGACCTCAAAGTTGCATCAACTATCTCCACATTCCCATTCATCTGTCTCACATCCTCTTTCTTTGCTTTGTTTTCAGCGACAAAGACACAATTTTCCGTGCCTCACTTTTAATCTTCATACACAAAATCGTATTATAGCGCAAAGTACGGCGGACTGTGTGTGTGTGTGTGTGTGTGTGTGTGTGTCCACATTCGACATGGAAGTGAGTGTGTGTGCTGTACGGCAAGATAAGCTCGTGGCGCTCCCACTCACCTCTGTCAGATTCATGGCTTCTGTCTGACAGTCTCTCTCCTCCACAAATCCATATCACACCAGGGGAGGCTGGGTGATAATGTGGACAGAGAGCCGTGTGTGTGTGTGTGTGTGTGTGTGTGTGTGTGTGTCTGACTTAACTATACTTTGAGACTAAAAACCAGTTAACTGGGGACGGCTTGTCCAGCTGGAGACAGAAACTGGGAGAACGCTGATTTTTGGTGGCCTTGGTTACGATTAGGGTTTGGGTAAGTCTATGTAACGTGCCTAAAAGTGACCTGGGTCAACGTGTGCATGTGTGTGTGTGTGTGTGTGTGTGAGAGAGAGAGACAGATTTCCCTCTGTCTTGCTCTGCTGTTAATGAGCAGTGTCTCTAATATTCCAGCACATCTCCATTCCCATGTCGTCAAATCCAGCAGCTTGGCCACGCCCCCTTTGGCATCTCAAACCACCCCTCGGTGTCAGCATGAGACGCCTCGGGCTTTCTCGCCTCCATCAGCCTCACGTGGGTCGGCTTAGACAACCAAACCTCCTGATTAAGGTGAGGGGAAGGTAAGGCTCAGGTGTAAACACAGAAACTCATCACATGTTGAAGCTTGAATCACTTGTACACCTCAACCAGTTCAAATCTTTGATGGATGATTATTTTACTCATAATTGTAACTGCTTTGAATTTTGTTCCTGTTTTATTCCCTGTTTTTTCTGTTTTAATCCCTGTTTTATTCTGTTTTAATCCCTGTTTTATTCTGTTTTTGTTATTGTATTGAAATTCCATATTGTTTTTATGGTTGTTGTACATTCGGCATCATTGTAAAGGAGGGCTTGCTCTCAATGATTCCCCGAATCCAAATAAAGGTTGAATGAATGAATGAATGAATGAACATGTAAAAGGTCCTGCTGGGGGTTTGGAGGTTCGGAACCGACCACCTCCCTTCATGGAGTTTCTTGCTCTTTATCCTCCGTCACCGTCCCCCATATCTCATACTGACACCAAAGGGTCCCGTTGACCTCCAATGGGTGCCTTTTGCATCAGTTTCAGACGCAGATAGACGAGACCAAGCTCTGGTTTTTGACACCCTGAGTCTTGTCTAGATCTATTTTATCATTGCACAGTTTAATTCTGTATGCTGTTTTATTTAAGTGTTCTGGTTTCATTTTGTCTAATCCGCTACATGAGGACTTTAATCTGGTTCTGATTAGTGATTTAGTGGTTTTAAGATCATTGGTATAATGTATCTGTTCTAACTTTAGCTTTGTGCAGACTGAGGTTTACCGAGGTGGACCCAGCGTCATGGTCCTTCAGTAATCTGCAGCTAAAAGCAATTTTAATTTTGTTCATAAATATGTAAAGCTAATTAGTTCAGTCTTAATGAGCAGATGTAAGTTGCACCATGTGATACATAAAATTGAGTATTTTCTCAAACAGGAAAGAACAGAAAACTCATCCTGACTGGGCTAGAGCTCCTCAGAAAACATCTAAAATTGTCCGCAGATATAATCCAGATTATATCAAATTGGATTTGCCGGAGGATGTGAAAAGGTTGCTCATTGATATCAAGGCGGCTTGGCGATAAGAGCTCCGCCATGCCAATTAGATTGAACTCTCTCACAGAAATACACTTTGTCCAAGTTTGGCCGTAAAAACTGTGTTTTACGGCAACAGCTTGGCGAGTGCTGTTACGTCTTTATTTAGGAGAAAATATTTCAAGGAAAACTCATCTCGGCTAATTCCTGAGAGGTGAAAGTTGCTGAGAAACGCTGGTCTAATCTGTTTTAATCTGTTCTAGTTTAGTTTGGTCTAGACTAAACTACATCTGTACCAAACCGCTAAGGTAGATATGGTGACTGTTTAGTATTTTGTAGTCTCGTTTTGTCTATTCTATTCTACTCTTTTCTGTTGTGTTCTGTTCTGCTGGGTTCTGTTTCGTGCTGTCAGTATTGATGTAGTGTGTGATGGCGCCGGCTGTATTGAGCTCTTCACAGCTCAGCGCACAGCCAATGATGTGCAGCACAACTGATAGAGACAGAATCTGCTGCTGTGATGACCACAGAGACAGAGGGGCTTCTCTGCAAGGAACTGAGGGCGAGTTAACACACACATGCACGCACACACACACACACACACGCACACACACACTTAGATGAGTGCAACACAGAGGCAGGTTTTCATCACCGCACAACTCAGATTTATTTATTTTTTTACCTTGTTTGAGGAAAAACAAGATTTTAACGCTGAAGATGAGACTAAATGTTGTGTTAAGATGGAGACTTTTTTTTTTTTTTTTTTTTGCAGTGTTAGCAATATACAAACATATTGATGATGAAACACAGTGGAGATTCAACCTTTATCCTGTTCATGTTCATGTTCATCAAAATGTGTAATAGCTACATTGGTCTATAGCGCAAAATGTATTAGTTTCACAATAATGGCTCTAATATTGTGAGGTGCCTACTTTATCATTATTATTATTATTATTATTATTATTATTATTATTAATAATTTATTTATTTATTATTATATGTTATATGTTTGTGTTTTTGAGCTGCTGGATACCTGAATTTCCCTGTGGGATGAATAAAGTATCTATCTATCTATCTATCTATCTATCTATCTATCTATCTATCTAGCCTTTTCTTTTCTATTGGCCTGCATCCATGTCACATGACATTAGTTATAGCTTCATTCCAAATGTTAACTATTGAGCTAGCTTTAGTTACCAAAACTACACGGCTAAGGTTGGGAAAAGGTCATGGTTAAGGCTAGGAAATGTTTACTAATGTATTGTACTGTAACATTGTGTACCATTAGCCAAAAATTTGCTTAACATGGGAATTGAGCGCAAATGTGCGCTTTTCATGTCTAGAAGAGACAAAACATGACACAGCCCAAAAAATAACATGTTGAATAACAGGGCGTTTTCAAAAAACACGTGGTTTATTTCAGATGTGACTTAATGTTGTTTTCACACGTGGAAAGCCGGAAACTCAGAAGCCAGTCAGTCACATGTGAAAATGTTAATTCCACATGACTTTGTGTGATCAATTTTCTTTTCACATGTGCAAAATTTCAATCATGTGAAAACAGCAAATCACGTGAAAATATCTACTTCACATGTGACATAAAATCTGAAAATCACATGTGAAGAGCAAATGACATGTGAAATGCTCAAGTTCACATGTGACATTATTGCCTTTTCACGTGTGAAAATGTTACTTCACATGTGATTATTGCCAGTTACATGTGGAAATGGTAAAAATCTAAAAATTTAATGTGAAATGTAAATTTTCACATTTGATCCAAGTCCCGCCCACATTGTGTGATTGACAGGGGATCTGTGGGAAGACAGAAACACCACAGCTGTGAGCACTCAGCACAAAAAATGTAAAAACACAAATGTCATGGCTTTAACTAGTATCAAAAAACATGTTACATTTTACCGGTATAAAAAAATAAAGACTGAAAATCATCATAAAAGGTCTTTTACTGAATAAATGATAGAGCAGAGGTGAATTTTGTGCGTGGGACTCCTCATTTCCTTTGGGTGATATCTGGACTTTTCCCTGCACTATTGTAAGCAACATCAATGCAATGCACATTCCATATTTATCATAACATTTTCTGTCATTAACTCTTATATATAATTACTCAGAATAAGCTTCAACTCCACCATCACAGATCAAAATCATCACAGAGCTCTGATGATTTTCCCGTGATGCTGGAGTGATCACGTTGGAGCTCAGACAAAAAAAAAAAAAGGCAAAACCTCATCATTTCATCCCCTACAAATGATGCAGTCCCCCTCTGGGGCGGTCAATAACAAATATATCACCTTGTGGTGTTTTATTATGTGGCGCAGGAATAACTGCATAAGAGACCTCAAGGGATTTTGACACAAGGGTGTGATAACTCCACTCCTGTGCTTTTAAAAGCCATTATTCAACCCGAGCTGAACTTCTGCAAATGCCCAGTCGAAACAAGGGAGCAAGTAAAAAGAGGGGAGAAAAATGATTGTGATAATCATATTTTCTGAATTATACAGTTTCCTCCTAACCAAGTGAGTACCAAGAGGAAAAGATTCAGAGATTGGTAATCTGGTGTTATAAAAATTGCACAGCTCTAACACAATAATAAGCTGGCAATGGCCTCCCATCTTTGAAAACTCAAGATTTGTACTTTACCAAGCAACAAACAACAAATTGCATCCTTTGTGAAGGTCTACACCTACAAGAATGTATTTAGTTAATTAATCATTCGCAAATTTCAAAGAAAAAGCTCAAGGAAACTCAAAATCCCATAAAATCCACAGTAAAAAATTTACAGGGCCACTCCATCAAATTTTATGTCACATGAACTTGCAATGACTTGTGGGTTTTTAGCAGTTATTTAAAGTAATTTGATCTGTGATTGCCAGTCAGTGTAGCTGTGAGAATCACTGAAGCATATCAGTGAGATTCATGAGCAACAATCCATCATAGCCCTGCCCCCATTTTACTGTGGGTGGTAATAAGAGCTAAGAGGTGAGGCTAGATTTCTCTTTTCCCCCCGAGAAAAGAAAGACCAAACAGAGCAAGTAGTAGAAAAAGATATTAAAGGCGGGAGGGGGGTTTGTGACAGGCAGAGTAATGTGGACCCAACGCAGAGGCAGATTTATGATTCTCTCCAACACAATAAAACAGTTCATCCTCAAGACAAAATGAGTTTCCAAACATTTTTAGCTCACATTA
Source organism: Myripristis murdjan (assembly GCF_902150065.1). NCBI lineage: Eukaryota > Metazoa > Chordata > Actinopteri > Holocentriformes > Holocentridae > Myripristis > Myripristis murdjan. The sequence goes on from NC_044003.1 coordinate 6,853,433, forward strand.
CACCACCTTTCCCTCGCTCTCTGATCTCCCGCTGGTTCACACGTCTGAAAGATGCTTCTCCGCATTCAGCCAGGAACCTGTTTGGAGAAGAGATAGATCGAGTCCTGGAAGGATGAGACTCATGAGTGTGGGAACAAAACGACATTTCACACAGCTCTCTCAGCAGGACAGAGCCTGCATTTGTTTGATGTTTGCGGAGGTGGGATCCAGCGGATTGAGGCTGACGCACGCTCGCTATCAGAGCGTCTCATTGTCAGCCTTCACTTCTCGTTACTTGGTTTGGGACAGCCTGCAGCTTGGTGACCCCTCCATGTTTGCCTCGACAAAGCTCCCATATTTCCTAAAACCCTGCAGGGTCAGCACGTTCTCATTCCCAGGTCGTAAAGTACCGCCCCTTTCGTGTCTCTTACGGACATCAAAGGCACCCCTTGGGGGCAGGACGGGTTTGGGCTTAAGTCACAAAAACACTTGGTTAAAGTTGGAGAAAAGTTTTATTTGGGCAACAAAACGGGAACTGGGCACCGTCTCGGTCTCACTGGAAACTTGATTTGAATTCGGGTCTTGTGCATGAAGGTCCTGTGACCTGTTGGCTGTTTAAATTGTTCATATTTCTATTTTTTTCTATATTCCTTGTTTATAGTGTATATTGCTTGCTGCTATTTATTATCTGTTTATAATGTGAATTTGCTTCATATTTTGCTATCCACTTTGCTACTCTAATGCTGGAAATTTCCCCACTGTGGGACTAATAAAGGAATATCTTATCTTATCTTGACTTACACGACTGCCACCCGCACCAAACACCTCCTTTAATGGAGTCCCTCGCTCTTTACACTGCGTCACCATCCCCCACATCTCATCCTGACGCCAAAGGGGGCCTTTTCCGTTGGCATCAGATGCGGCATTTGACACCCTGGAAATGAAAACGGGCTGAGACTTCAGTTTTTTACTGAATGGAGAGAATTTTTGGGTTTCCGTTTCCATTTCCACCTGTCCTGCAGGATAAATTTCCCCAGAAAAAGAGTGAAGGTCAGAAAAAAAAGTGGTTGGCAACATATGGAGCTCTCGTAGGCAATATTTCATCAGGTTATTAAGAGAGCTGTCTTTAGAACGATTAACAAATTGCACTTTCCTGTTTAAATTTGGATGAACTCGAGTAATCGAGGACGTTCTTCCAGGATTTATGGAGGAGAAATCCTGGAGATGAGGTTGCCTCCATATGGACACACACATGGAGGTGAGGCTGAAAAGACGAGGGTCTAATGAGTGGACCGAGACTGAGGCCACAGACAGCACAAAGAAGATGGACAGGATGAAGGTGCCGGGACAGAGATGATGCCCTGACTCACAGTAGAAACATCGGTCCATTTTCACCTGTTTTAATTAAAACAAAGTGAATTATTCAGTGTGACGTGGTATTAAGGTGCCGGAGTGAGAGAGTCGCTGCGTTAGAGACCCGGGCGAGAGAGGAAGAGTCCCGCCGGAGCAAACCTGAAGATGATACGGAGATTTGGACTTTGCACAGGAAATCGTTGAAAGCCCATAGCCGCTAGACTGTGAAAAATGCATTCACTTTTAGCTCTCGGATCACACACACACACACACACACACAGATAGAACAGTGTATTGTGGAAACCACTGCACTGTTAACCATCAGGGTAACCAGAACAGACATCCCTGCCCTGTGAGCCGCCTCTCTCTTGGACAAATCTTCTTTCTCCAGCTGCTGCGACATGATCTTGTTTTGAAGTGTGAAAAAAAAAAAAAAAAAACCTCTGTGTGTTGTTACCTTTGCGCTCAGTGGTTGAGTTTCCGAAGCCTCTCCGACCGCTGCACACGCTGGAAGTGACTGCGGATGAGAGTCGGCTAAATGGCTCTGGATCTGGATCTTCCTCTGGCGGAGGCTGCCTGTGTGAGGCGCTGCGAGGCGCTGTGAGGCGTGCTTGCCACTGCAGGCCTCGCCGGCTGTGGAGGAAAAAACTGCTGAGGCAAACACCCTTTAACCTGCAGGGCCTCACCTTGACTTTGACTTTGACTGCCGAAATCAATATCATAAAAATACTAATAATGCATTTTATTTATACAGCACCTTCCACACATAAAATGCTGCTCAAAGTGCTTCACACAAAATATTAAAAATGCTCATAAAGCTTTACAGTGAGAGAGAGGAAAAGGCATAAAATACATAAAAGCATACAGAGAAATCAGATACAATGAAACACATAAAAATATATATAGAGAATACTATATACTGTAAATATTAGAGGTATGGTAAAAGCTAAAAATATTTTTTTTAAAAAAAGGATGTTACCGGGGATTTAAGATCAAGAAAGAGTCAAATGGCAACAGTAGGATAACTACGCTGAGTGAAACAGTTTGGCAAAAGATCAAAGGAGCTGCAAATTAATATGCATAAAAAATCAATACACATAAAAAAACCCCTCCATTTAACAAAGTCATTTAGTCTCAGCATTATAATAATAATAATTACACTAATATTCATACTACTACTACATTTTTCCCGCTGTGACTGATGTGCTAAACATGCCATGACATATGACACCGGCCACAACAGCATTAACATTGTTCCCTTATTACACAGTGAAACCATAATATATTTAACATTAAATTAGGAAAAAGACTAGAAAACTGTCTGATTATTTGCAAAAAAAATTAATTAAAAAAATACGTCAGAAAATCTGGAAACCATAAAAATTACAATAAATAAATAAAATAAAATAAAATAAAACAAAACAAAATAAAATAAAATACCGGCAATGACCAAAATAAATAAATATATAAATTAAATAAAATTAAAGAAGAAAAAGAAGAATACAAAAAAATTACAGGAAAATGACAGTAAAAATAGAAAAAAAATTGACCAGAAAATAGTGTTGTAAAAAATATAAGAATTATGATTGCATCTTTAAAATTAAATTACAAGAAAATAATAATAAAAAAAATATGCCCTCTATCCCCAAAATAAAAAATTAAAAGGACTGAAGTGACTTTTGCACAAATGGTGAAATAAATCTCTCAGAACAAAAAGCTCTGCTGGGATTTAAAGGGTTAAAGGGAATTGCAGTTGGGATTGCAGCTACTCCTGCACATATCCTCTGGGATTGGATTGGCTTTCAGGTGGGGGGGGGGGTTCATGGGTAAATACAGGATCAATGGAGTCAACAAATCACAAAAAACACACTTCAGAAAACGAGAGTGGATGGACGGACGTGCACTTACATTAAAACACAAAACGCCGTGAGACACATTTGCTTTATTGCATCATGTCTCGAGTAATGCTTATTACTTTATTGATCATAGTGCCATATTTTTTTTTTTTCAACCTGCTACATTTACAAGGCTCTGTCAACAAGGCACCTCTCCTCTTAGCAGACCAAACAAACAAACAACAAACAAACAAACCCACAAACAAAGGCTGGAGGTGAGCGATGTCTCCTTCCTCTCGGCTGATTCGGCTTCCAGCTCCTGGACCTCGGCGGCTGGAAGCACGCCAAGCTGCGAGCGCCACATCCTCGCCTTTGAAAATAATGAGAAAAGCGGCAGCGCTGTGAGGAAAGGCTCCCAGCAGACACAGCGAATTAAAACCGCCGCCTCTCGTCATCAAAGACAAAACACTCTGGGACACAAAAACCAATATCTCACATGTCCTGTGAACATTTGCTGCTTTGAAAGATGCAGGGAAACAATGCCAACAAAACATTTTCTCTCCTTTTTTCCCCCATTGACTCACTGACTTTACACATTTTTTTTCCTTTTTAAGTTCTCATGGTGCAAGTAAAGCTTTGTTCCAAATGTTTTTACTAATGAAAACCTGAAAAGACAAGTGAACTGAAACTGCCTTAATCGTGTGGCAAATCTACAATTTAAAAATTTAAAAGAGGTGCAGTGCTGTTGGACCCTGTAGCCCAAAATGAGTTGGTATCTGCTGCAGAAATAAAGTTTTTGCCTTCCTGTTAATGCGCTTTCCTGTCTCATTCATTCAGACTTCAAGATAAAAGCTAGATGTCAGGTTTCTTTCTTGTTCCTCTCTTTTACTGTTTGAAACCAGACATCGACCGGGCTCGCTACAAAATGACACAAAATGTATAAAAACCAAGATGGGGAAACATAACAAGTAATTATTTGTTAATTACTTGTACTTAAGCCTTTTGTTATAGTGGCTATGTCAGTCTATTTGCACTTAGTTAGTTTCCTTCTCTAACTTTCCAAAAAGAAGTGAAGTCCTGTAATAAATATCAGAAAGATGTTAAAAATATAAAAATATGACGCGTGTCAGATCTGCCATCAGACAGTCAAGCTGTGTGGCAGCAACAGGAAACACAAAATGCATGTGTTCAGGCATGCTCAGATTAAAATTCACAACTTTAATCTGTCAGACGGCTCTGCAGATTTGAGGCACTGCAGGAAGTTTAAGGTTGCTGTTTTTGTTTTTTTTATACCCCAGACCGCACCGTGTCCTTTTCCCCAGATGACAGAAACAATCATGAAGGTGTTGATCATGTAACCGCACACTGTCGATTCTCAAATATTGACTTGCAGCCTCGGTTGTGACGGTGAATATAAGCTCCTCTACAAAAAAGCAAGCCAGGTGAACGAGCCTGTGGTGCATCTTCAGCAGAAAGATACTTCAGTTGTTCTGTGAAAAACAAAAAATTTTAAAACTACTATTAAAACTATAAAAGGTTGTTTCCTGCACAGCCGAACTCTTATGGCGCTTTTCCACCAGCACCTACTCGGCTCGACTCAGCTAGACTCGGCTCGACTCTACTCGGTTTGAGAGCTTTTCCATTACGTGGTAGTTCCTGGTAGCAGATACTATTTTAGGACCTACTCTGCCGGGGTTCCAAGAGAGCTGAGTCGAGCTGAGTCGAGCCGAAATGTGACGTAAACGCCGTGCAGGCCACTGATTGGACAGGGAGTGACGACACATGAGAGCGACTCCTGCACAAAAACAAAACCTGGCATTTAAAAAAAAAAAGAAAAAAAAAGGGGGCAACAGCGACCGTGCGCATTGATCATCACTGAAGTTGGCAAAGTCGGAAAATGGCAAGCAAACCGATACCGCGGTCAAATGAAGAGGTGGAGACTTTCCTGTGCTTGGTGACGAGGCCGCCTTTCTATGACGACTCCACCGACAGCGAGGTGGTACTCAGTTGTAATGGAAAACCACCGAAACCGAGTCGAGGCGAGTAGAGTTGAGCCGAGTAGGTTCTAGTGGAAAATCGGCATTACTTGCTTTCTTCAGGTGCTGCAGGTCAGAAATTCAGAAATAAAAATCTGACCGCACTAAAACAAGCACAACAAAGCTCCAGACCCACTTGATCAAACTACTTTATTTGTACATCTTTTTCCATGTTTTACAAGTTTCTTCATCATGAAGCAACACGTGGAACCTGGAAAAAGATGTAGAAATAAATACGAACCCATCAAAAATCCTGGAAGTCCTGCTTGATATCTTTGGGTCTAGAGTTTTGCTGTTGTGTGGTCAGATTGGCTGATTTTAGGTTATTATAAAGATATTCAATGACAGGACTGGCCGAGTAAAAACTCTCACCTCACATTTATAATCCTTTGAAACTGGACCGGCAGGAAGGAGCAAACATCCAGGCATCTTAAAAAACCGACATGCTGTGCAACAGAAACACTCGACCTGTGTTTTTCTGTTTTAATGTGTCCTTATTATCGGCGTTAAAGCCTCCCTCATGTCAGCCTGGAAATGGCCTGTTATCAGCACCCGGGGTTCCTCAAAATTGTACAGTCGTGTGTGAGTGTGTGTTTGTGTGTGTGTGTGTGTGAAGCATCTGAAAGGCACTTTGAGATGAAGGACAGCAGGACAGATTACTCCTCCTCCACTTCAGCTCCTTCTGTCCTTTCTTCTCCAAAAGCCGAGGACGTACAGATGATGCACAAGGAGCTCAGTCAACGTTGTTGGAGAAATTAGGGCCATTTTTCATTTTTCTTTCACTAACTGATGGAGAACCGAGATGATGAATTGAGGAAAGAATGAGGGATGGAGGGATGGAGGGATGGAGGTAACGGTCGAGAGATGAGATGATGAGGGTCGAGGGTTTTAGTGGATGAAGGTCTGGAGGAGGAAAGTTAAAGGGACGAGGGGAAGACAAGGGTTGAAAATGGAGGGGTGGAGGAGAGGAGAAGAAAAAGAGTGGCAGGGGAAACAGACTAATGAGACACAGGCGAGAATAATATAATCTGGGCGTGGCTGCACAATCACAGAAAAATAATCCTTAGCAGCTCTGGTTTTAAGATCTTTTCACTCAAATCAAGAATGAAACAGCGAAAGAGCTCGTACTGAGTTTATTTGACTTCATGCAGAACTTGGAAAGAGAGTTTTACTAATTATTTCAAGAGATATCTCACTTTTATAAAGCCTAGATATGTTTTCTTATTTCAAAAAGTCTTACCAGGTGAAATCATCTCACTGCACCGGCAGATCATTTCACTTATTTCTAACCTGTGTCTTCTCAAATCAAGTATTTATTTCTTATATCTTGATAGTTAATTTTTGCAGTGACTGTGTACAGCTGTTACTGTGACAAGCTCAGTCAATAAACGGGTTTCCATCCACCTATTTTTATTCGCATTTTCAGAAATTGCGAGAAAAAAAAAAAAAAAAAAAAACTTGGATGGAAACGCCAGAAATTCGAAAAACGGCCGAAAATTCGCAAAAAAGTTTTACACTTTCTCAGCGTATCGATAAAAGAAAATGCGACTTTTTGGTCGCTTTGGTCCCTTTTGCGAATAAACGATGACTGGACCGGATACCACGTCACACTTCTACGCTACAGTCTTATTATTAGTTATTATCAGTTATTATTATTATTATTATTATTATTAGTCTCTTATTCCTTATTTAGGATGGTTCGGTACGAAGTTAGCGCTGCCAGCTGAGTGTCAGCTGAGTGTTTGTTGTTGTTCAGTGGACACACAGACGCTATCTTATGACATCATCTCACGGCGCACTCTCCTCCCAATAATCGCAAAACAAAACTAATGGAAGCAGGCATAAATTTGCATTTTCTTTTGCGCATTTTGACAAAATTGCTCAAAAATTTCAATATATTTGGATGGAAACCTGACTACTGTGTCTGACAGGCATTCAGCTTGACATGCATGTAAAATCAAGTAAGAAAAAAAAGACAAGAATGAAAATAATCATAATAATCTAACCCAATCTGCTCTTGCTTAGTGTATTATTCTCAAAACGAGATCAAAAAGACTTGGTTGCTGGATAGAAGATTGCAAGTGTTGATCAGATCAGGCGTTTTTGTGGTGTCACAGATGTCCTGCAGGTCTCAGCAGGCGACGACATGAATTCACACAACAGCTTCACCCGAGGGTTTAAATTTGGTGAACTCTGATGAGTGGAGGCACATGGAATAAATGAGTCGCATATTTAAGTTCAAAAAGATATTTTATACCATTCAACAATGATGTTTTATGTCGCATCAGTCATGATACTGGTCTCTTTAGCCAGATGTTTCTGTCCTTAAAGCTAAGCCAAACCAAAAAAAAACTTGGGTTCCGGTTCCTTGTCATTTAAGGGCATGAATAGGTAGGGAATTTATTTTATTTTATTTTTTATTTTATTTAGCATTTTAAGGATGGGTAGGGAGGATTTATTTTATTTTATTTTATTTATTCATGGGAAGGATGGGTAGGTAGGGATTTTATTTTATTTTATTCTTTTTTTTTTATTTTCGGAAGCGATGTATGGGTTGCTTTTTAAATATAATTAATTCAATATTTGCATAAGTTACCACCTTTTTAACGGACGGAGCAGCGTTATTACTAGCAGAGGGGGGTGTCTCTGACTCGCATCGCAGCGCTAGGTACCTGAAGTCGAATGCACCCGTCACGCCCACCGCCATAGAGCCGAGCTCCAAACCTACAATGGCACTGTTTCACCTCTTTCACTGCATCTGCAAAGGTTTTCTCACGTAGTCGGATTATTTTCGCTGGTGGTTTGCGAGGACAAATCTCACACACACACACACACACACACACACACACACACACACACACACACACCGTGCGGAAGTCCATTCTTCCCAGCCAGTGCTGTCGGTGGCGCGTGATTCCATGAAGTTATTTTCCGAAGTTACGCGAGAACATCACAAATAAGGCGAGTGCAACATATATCAAAATAAAAGCCCTGCTTAACTTTTGACCAACGGCAACAAGGTCCCACTCGGTCGCTTAGTGCCTTTATTTTATTTTTACACAGAGGCCAATAAAATAACCTGACTCGGGGGTTAAATGGGACACTCGGTCGGGAACCGGAACCCAGATTTTTTTTTTTTTGTCTGGCCTAGCTTTATTTTTTAAACACAACAAAAAACAAAATTAGGACTGAAAAAAAAAACTTCTCTCATCGAGTCCTTCTCTCTGTCGTCGTCTGGGTGGATGTGAAGCCGCTGAACAGGAGCTTTTGTTTCGTTTCGCTCTTTGCTTTGCCTTTTTTTTTTTTTTTTTTTTGTCTCTGTTCTTCTAATTCAAAGCAGCGAAAGCATCAGGAGGCTTCTTATCCGCACAATTTGTCCTTTGTTGAGCCGGGACTCGAGTGCGCCGCCTCTTCACTCACTTTGCCCTCACAGCATCAAAGTGTCTCACTGATGTTTGCTTTACATTTGCAGAATCAATTTATTATTCATGCTGGTGGAGCCTCTCGCAGGAGGAGGAGGAGGAGGAGGAGGAGGAGGAGGAGGAGGAGGAGGAGGAGGAGGAGGAGGCCGCACGGCGACCGGAGGCCGAGGGGAACAAGGGCCGCCGCTGTGCCGCCTTTCTTTCCCCCGGAGGACGAGAACCATGACGAAGAGTTCAGCCTCACGGAGCGAGAACGCACACACATATCTGAGGCTGACATCTGGGAGGTGAGAGGACACACACACACACACACACACACACACACACACACTGAGACACATGCAACCAAACAAAACCCAGCAGGCGCACATGAAAACGCACAAGCAAACACACACTTTTTCTTCTGAGTACCCAAAAGACTACAGATGTTTAATTGCACAATGATGTACAAATACACACACACACACACACACACACACACACACACACACACACACACACACACACAAAACCCAGCAGGCACGCATGAAAATGCACAAACAAACACATGCTTCTTAGTGGTCCAAAATGTACAGATGTGTAATTCCACAAAGATGTACATACACACACACACACACACACACACATACACATATGAGTACATAGGGACATGCACATACACACACACACACACACACAGATGTATGGATGCTACAAAATGAAGATGCATCCACACAAATGCCTGCCTCCAGACACGAATACACACTTAAAAAGGTGTGTGTACAGTCTCTCTCTCACACACACACACACACAAACACACAAACACACACACACATACACACGACAAACACCCACACACACTAACAAATGTACATAATCTCTTTCTGTCATAGGCACTCTCTTTCTCTCTCTCCCTCATTCACTCTCAGTCACACACACACACACACACACACACACACACACACACACACACACACACGGGTTAGGTAATGATCCATAGCATAATGTAATCATCTCATTGCCTCCTCGGTCCTGCAGTGTGTGTCGAGCGGTGCCGTGAACCTCGCAGCTCCGGCGTCGCCGCAGACGAGTTTCTCTTCAAGGAATTCTCCAGAGTTTTGGGCGGAATATCCCTTTTTTTTTTCCAACCGACCCAGACCAAGACAAGATGTTCGATCGCACTTTCACACCTGGAGGTCCAAGTGTCAGCTTATGTAGATGGAAGGATAAATGTGTAAGAGCTTCAGAGCTGCTGGAAGGTTTATTTTCTCACTTTGACGGAGCTAGGCTAACGACTCCCATAGACTTCAAGTGTTTATGCTAAGCTAACATGAAATGCTACCCATAGCTACCAAACCAGTGGACGTACGGAGGGGAAAATGGTAGCAAACATCTCGTCTCAGTCAGAAAAAATTAGCATTTTAATAATAATAATAATTATAATAATAATAACTTTGATTTATATAGCGCCTTTCGAAACACCCAAGGACGCTTTTTGCCGATTTTGCCCAAAATGTTTGAGAAAGAAAACAAAACAGGTTTTTGTTTTGTTGCTTTGAACGTAAATTAAAAAGGACGGTTCCTTCCTTTGCCAAAATTCGTTTTTCTTCTTCTTCTTCTTTTTCTGGACACAGGCATTAACTTGATATGCAAAATGCCTTTAATTAATCCCCAAACAAATAAACAGAAACCTGGGAAACAATCATTTCTTTGCTTGTTTTTATTTCTTCAAAACTTTTTCCAGTTCTCTTTCAACACCTTAGGGAAAGCCTTTCTTTAATTCAGTATACATAGATAGTGTGTGTGTGTGTGTGTGTGTGTGTGTGTGTGTGTGTGCATTTTTCTTGCCCATTTGCATGCACGTACCATTAGGTGCTCTTATTGTGTGTGTGTGTGAGTGCACACGCGTGTCTTCCATGCATGCACTGTAGACTGTTGTCATTGTGTGTGTGTGTGTGTGTGTGTGTGCAAGGGTGAGGCCCTCGCTGACATGCATGCGCTGTTAACTTCCCTGTGTGTGTGTGTGTGTGTGTGTGGCCCCTGCTGACAAGCATGCACTGTTAACTGTCACTTGACCCCCCTCTCATCAATACCAAGCCGTCAATACCTCTGATAACTCAATAGAAAACACTGAACCGACCCTCTTAACTGCTTGTACACACACACACAGCCCCCGTCCCGGCAGAACACACACACACGCTGTTTCCACAAAGTCACCGTCAAGAGGGACAAAACAAAGCCAGAGGAGAGGCCTGGCTCAAAACAACTCTGAAAAATGTCACCACTATTTACAAAAGAGATGCCGCCATGTTGGAAGAGTGAACTAAAACACTCGAAAATTCAAAAAAAAAAAAAAAAAAACTTCTTTGTTGCATCGGGTTTGTCGTTATATCTACATGTACAAAGTTTGTTTCGACAATTCTGTGACAGGAGCATCGACTCTGAAATGCAGAGTGTGTGGCCGCAAATTAACACGAGAAGGATTATGTGGACGGCACAAACTGGAGTGTTTTTTTTGTTTTGTTTGTGCAAAGATTAACAGCCAATTAAGTTCAGGCAATTAAATTAACTTTTGCTACAGACGAGGGTTAGGGTTCTCCCGGTGGAAAATGAGCTGTCGTGAGTTGGGCCTCGACCTCCAGCGGCGAACGGCTTCCCGTTCCTCGTCCACATAATCTGCACTTTGAGACGCCGTGCTCTCTTCACAAAATTCAATTAATACGCCGGCCCGCTTAATGAAGTTGTCACTGTTCCAACATCGCATTGTGTCCGTCATAACTATTGGCAACCACTTTCCAAACGTCCTGCGCTGAGGTCTGAACGAAACAGGGAGATATTGTAAACATTCACAGGAGCTCAAACTGTTTTTTACAGACCAAACAAACAAACAAACAAACAAACAAACAAACAACACAGCTTACAGAGCGTAAATCAGACGGACAAATCGACAGAGATGAACATAGAAATATATCTACACTGCAAAAAGTCAAGTCAAGTCAAAATGTCTTATTTCTGGTCAAAATATCTCATAACACTTAAGATAAGACATGATCACCTCAGAAATAACTTGTTTTTAGACGATTTTCACTTGTTTCAAGCAAATTTTCACTTAAAACAAGTGAAAATTAGCTTGAAACAAGAAAAAAAATTTGCCAATGAAACAAGCAAATTTTCACTTGTTCACTTGTGTCACAAGTGAAAATTTGCTTTGGCAAAATTTGCCAGTGGAAAAAGTGAAAATTCACTTTAAACAAGTGAAAATTTGCTTGTTTCATTTGCAAAATTTGTCAATGAAACAAGCAAATTTTCAAGTGAAAATTCGCTTGAAACAAGTGAAAATTGTCTAAAAACAAGTTATTTTTTAGGTGATCATGTGTTATTTTAAGTGTAATGAGATATTTTGACTAGAAATAAGACAAATATTCTTGGTAAGATCTTGAGTTTTTGCAGAGCTGTAGAAATCCAGCATCTCACTGCATCGCTGCTGAACTGCGGCTGCTCTCCCATGTGTGTGTGTGTGTGTGTTAATTCAAGCTCATTTTAGCAGAGAAACCTCACTTTTTACAGTGTGAATAATATCTTTACCAGAATAATGTTTGTTTGTTTTTTTCCCCAAATTGTTGGTTTCATCATCCCCAATCTTTCAGCAATGGTTCTCAACCTTTAATCTGGGATTTCAAAGGGATCACAGGAGGATTTATGGATCGTGAGGAGTAGAATATTGAATGCTTTCATGTCCAGTTAAGAGGAAACTTAAAGGGGCAGAGATACACAGCTGATAATTAAGAGTCAGAGATGGAAATTCAACATATTTGCACGTGCGATGAGGCGTCGCAATGAGTCATAGTCTCAGCAAAAAAAAAAAAAAAAAAGAAGAAGGAGCTCACTGGTCTCTCTCGAGGCGCCCATCTGAATCTGAACAGGAAAGCGAAAAGCCCTTAATGCTCCTCATGTGCCTCAATTTTGCCAAAAAGTCATTGCACTGCAAAAACTCAAAATCTTACCAAGAATATTTTGTCTTATTTCAAGTCAAAATGTCTTATTTCCAGTCAGAATATCTCATCACACTTAAAATAAGACATGATCACCTCAGACGTAACTTGTTTTTAGACAATTTTCATTTGTTTCAAGCTAATTTTACTTGTTTCAAGTGAATTTTCACTTGTTCTACTGGCAAATTTTGCAAATGAAACAAGCAAATTTTCACTTCACATTTTCATTTTTGAACAATTTTCACTTCTTTCAAGTGAAAATTCACTTGAAAGAAGTGAAAATTTGCTTGTTTCATTGGCAAAATCTGCCAGTGGAAAAAGTGAAAACGAAACAAGCAAATGAAAATTGTCTAAAAACAAGTTATTTCTGAGGTGATCATGTCTTATTTTAAGTGTAATGAGACATTTTGACTAGAAAAAAGACATTTTGACTTGAAATAAGACAAATATCCTTAGTAAGATTTGGAGTTTTTGCAGTGTAGTTTTGGCTTCATCCTTTCCATGAGGAAATATAATCTGCAGGCTGGGGTGGAAGTGGACAAAAAAACTGAAATCCAAGGAAATGCAGGAGCTTCGTCAAGGCCAGTAAACAGGTTGAGAAACATTGGTTTAGAGTAAAAACACCGGAAATCGATTATTGAGTTTATTATGGGGTGTCGCCTGCCTTGCACCTCTCACTACAGCTCAAGAAACGCCACACCATGCCACCATAACAAACACCACATCATGCCTGAACAAATATATTCATTTTAATGAAATTTTAATCATCTAAACCGTGACCGCCAACCGCGACAAGTCAAGGTTGTTGCAAAGAGACGCCGGATCTCGTGTTACGGCAATTGAAATCTGGAGAACAGGGGGAGAAAAAAACAATTACGCTGGGATGTTTCTTGGCTTGTTGCACTCTGCACATAATCAAGAGGGACGAGGATACGTTTGAAAGAGGGTTACAAACAGATAAAGCAGCAGCGAGGGGAAAACTGAGGCTGAAAATGTGCGGTCAGACTGTGAAACTGCTTCGTGCTTCGTGCAGATATCCACGTTTTACACCGTTTAAGGTGAGTCTCAAAGCGGGATCCTGGTTACAGAGACGGATCGGTGTTGGAGGAAAAAGGAGGTGTTCAAGCGCACGTTTGTTTCAGGGGGTTATCAAGCGGCCGTCTCACTTTATTGAATTGCCGAGGGGTCAATTTCAGCGAGGACCCTTTAGACTCGACCGACACAAAAAGCAGGATAAGCGTGTCATTTTCGCCCGCTGAGTCTAAAGGTTCCCACTTAAATCAGCCCTCGGCCATTTTGCATAAAGCTCCTTTAAAAGGGTCAGCGATAATTTCTGGTGTCCACGAACCACGCACCAACACCGCCCCCCCCTCAACTTGCTCCGCATCGCATCCACTTTCCCACCCAGTCGTTTTCCGCCTCCCCCTCAGTCTCAGCTGCAGGCTAATGGGAAATGTGACCCTGCTGGCTGGAAACCGCCCGCTCAGCAGCTCACAAAGTGAAGCACACCTTCCGGATGCTAGCCATGTTTGAATTTTTTTGGTGATGCAAAGCACAAATCCCATTTCCGCAAGCGTGTGTTTGTGGCATTGAGCATTAGAGAGAGAGAGAGGGGGATACACAGGCACAAATAGCTTTAATTAGGCCCTCGCCCTCCATCGGAGAGAGGGCCTATTGTTTTTGTATCGTTTTTTTCTTATTATTATTTATACGTCTCTTTGAGGCTTAATTTGACCCCCTAAACATGCTCAAAAACTCACCAAATTTGGCACGCACCCCAGGTCTGGCGAAAAATTTGATAAAATGGCAACTCGGACCCCCAAAGTGCAAAAATGGGCTCTCTAGCGCCACCTAGGCACACTAAATCGGCCGCTGCGGCCCACAGCAATGTCATAGAAAGACCAAACCAGCGCCGAAACGTAGGTCTCATCAAGGCCGAGATTTCACGCGCTCGCCCCCCCCACCTAAAATCAACAGGAAGTCCGCAATTTGCCTTTCAAAGTAAAAGTCGGGCCCCGAAATTGCGCTTTGAACAAAATTTATCTCCTCCGAGGCCGTAAATCGTGGAGGCTCGAAAAGCTAATACAGGAAAGAGGAAACAGTGCTGAACAAAAGTTGCTAAAGGTTTATTATTAATTCGAACCGTTTGGGAGTTATAAGCCCTCGAAGTCGGCAACGCCGACTTCGAGGGCGTCGTTTTTTCCATGGAGTTTGGCGTGAAGAGGCGCACACTTGGCGCTATTTAGGCCCCTGGCGTCTAAAGTAAACGTCGCACGGCTTCGAAAATTATGCCACACGAAAGAGGACGAAAATTCCTACAAAAATATGTAATTAATTTTTAAATTGAAACAAGTTTGTGGCCGCTGTGAAGACTTTTCGACCATTTTGGACCCTGGTGTCCTCTCCTCTGCACTCTGCCCGGTCATGTGACCCACTCTAGGCAACGGACAGTTCCGCAATACACACCCATTATAAACCGTCAGCGGGAGCAGAGAAAACAGTCAAACTTAAACTGCCGTAATTCAAAAATGGTACAAGATAGCAAAATAGTGTAAATACGAGATTTATAGAGCCGAGTCTTGTCTCGTTTAAACTTCGAATTACGTCTGTAACTGAAGCGATGTCCGAGCGGCGTTACCTCAAACAGGTGTGGGTTTTTATCGATTTCTCCATTGGATTGAATGTGGATTTCTCTGTCTGCCTGCATTTTGGTCTGATTATGACACAGCTGCTCATGTATTAGCGCAGTACTCATGTCACTCACACACTAGGACATCCTGGGCCTTTCAAAATAAAAGCCCAAAACTCTTTCCAACTGAAAGCACCGAAAAATACCCTCACAAATGGTAAAAATGGATAAATTGTCTGCACTTCGATGACACAAACATCGTGGCGGACCGGCACCGGTGCGAGGGCCGACCAACGCTGCTTGCAGCTTTAATTCTTTTTTTTTTTTTTTTAAGTTTTTAGTTTTTTTGTTGCTTATTTTAAAATCTTTGTGGCGCAGATCTGATTTTTCTAGATGATCTTTGAAGCCAAATCGCACCTTCAGCTTATCTCGGTTGCAATTTTTTTTTAATAAGAGGAGGATTTGGATTTCATTGTCAAAATTTGATGCATGGATGAATATTTTCTCGTTGTTGTTGTTGTTGTTGTTGTTGTTTTGCTGGCATGCTGACTCCAGTCAATTGACTCTCATGGTAATGCTTCTGACTACAGGCTCTTGGGGCTCGCACCCAAACACCCACTTGTCATCTGCAAAGCAGCAACAAAAACCGGCTCACGGCTGTACTTTAGAAAAGAACAACAGAGATCTTGTTTTCCCCTCCAAAAAAAAAAAAAAAAGACAGAAAAAAGGAGCTCAGATCTGCTCCATAAAGGCTTAGGAATTAAGACTTTTCATGAATCCAGTCGTCCGAACATCCCAACTGTTTTTCTGAGCGATGAGACTCTCTGTCCACCACGAGGCTGCCCGGAGACATTTTCCAAAAAAACGTATCAATGATCCCACGCGTGTCATTTTAAAAGGGCAGACTTGCGTGGGATCATTGATTGATTTTATTGGAAAATGTCCCCGGCGTACAGAAACGTGTCTGAAAGAATGCATCACATCACCCGGCCGTTTGGGGGTCAAGCCGGTGTAACTTGGTGGAGAGTTTTAGAGCTGGGTACCGACGGTGGAGTCACCACGACTGAAAAAGAGAAAACGTTTGGTACTTAATCGTTCTTTTAACATCGTCTTTCATTTAATCAGTACGCATGATTTTTTTACCGAAGTGACAGCTGATTGGCTTGCCGTGTAGAACGACCACCAGACCTCAGTGTTTCCTCTGGGCGGATGGCAGGCAGCCAGGGGGCGCTGTCCTCGCCACTATCGCCACATTCAGGTCAAAAAAACAAACAAACAAACAAAAAACAACAATTTTTTTGGCCCGAATGTCAGACGTTTGGGGTCGACGTCAGTCCATCCATCACGTTAATGAATTCCTCTTGTTGGGAGGAATTCATTAAGGCAACGTTGGGGGAAACACTTCGCCTTCATTTCTATGTTTGTCCAAAGTAAACAAACTGTTTCACTAAAATGTCACTAAAACTGACAGAAACGGCAAATCCTGCAATGTTTGTGACAAGAAAATAACTTCTTTCATTAAAGTAACTTTTAATCAAAGTCTTGATATGCACGGGCAAAATTAAATGACCACCCCCATTGTACGTAATGCTGACTGGAGGGTACTATACATATTGAAAATTAAGCGGTTAAATAATGTTAATATTCCTAATAGGGTCTTTACATTTGATCATTTGAATCTGTTAAAGGGAAGAAGAAAAATATATTAAATTTCATTATTAAGAGTTAACAGCAAAATTTAAATGACCTAATAAGCTTTTATGCAACACAAGCATTGAAAAAGAGAAGCTTCATTTTGAATTCAATGCCGATGCTGGTACCCAGCCCTGGTCTCAGACGGAAAACAGCGTGTTTCATCTCAAGAGCCCACATCGAGACTAAAGGGAAGCCTCGGGAACTTAAGGGTTTTTTCCCGCAACACTCTGGAGCCTGACCTTGGAGAGTTTAGGGGGCGACACCTGTTGACAAATCGCTGCTCGAGCTTCAACTTGCCAAAGTCGGAGCAGGAAGAGGAGGTTTGATTTTCTATAAAAGAATCGTTTGAGTTTCTTACGATGATGGTTCCTCGGCTCAGAAGCTCACACATCATCTCCTGGGTTTGCGGTCTGAAAGGTTTCCCTCAAACCTCTCAAACCCACCCGATCTCAGCTTCCTGTACATCACGCAGCTTTACATTTTGGACCATTAGCGGTATTAAATATGCGGTATACATACATACATCTTATATCTTTTACACAAAACGAGGGCTGGCTTGTTGCCTGAGAGGAATGTTCTTGCACTCTCGGAGCCCTTCACGGTGAACATGTTTGAACTCTTCGCCAAAGAGCCAGCAGCTTCAGACAAGCAGCAGCCATGATCAGTGCTTCCCCATAAGCATCTGTCCAGCAGGGCTCGCCAAAGACAGAGACACAGACCCAGTCGTCCTCTGTGTCTCCTCAGGTATTTGTGTGTTTTTTGTTTTTTTTTCCCCACATCTGCTTTCTGCCCCAACATCCAAAGGCTTGTCCACCTTTAATCCCCCCCTTTTCTTGCACTTCGCTCGCTCTCCTGCCCTCACGGACTCTGCTGCTCCATGTTATCGATCAGCGTGTCCTTCTTCATGAACTGCAGGTTTCGGACGGACCTCCACACCCCGACGTAGCTGTCACTGAGCGACTGGCCGGGGGCCGAGCTCCCCTTGTTGAGGTGCTCCCTCTGCATCTCCAGCACCTCCGTCTCCGTCATGAACTTGGAGTCCACGCCTTGCTCTTCAACACCGGTCCGCAACTTTCCGTTAGCTAATCCGGCGTGCGCCTCCTCCCCGTCGCCTCCGGACTCGCCTTCTACCTCCGGCTGTCCGGATTCAGACGCGACGGCGGTGCCGGAGCCGGGCCCGACGCCGTTCAGGGGCGGCTTTTCTTGGTAAGCCTCTCCGGGCTGCGACTCGTCCTTCCCGGCTTCCTCCAGGTCCTGGTAGAGGCTCTTCTTCCGGGTCTCGAAGTACTTCACGGTGCAGTAGGTGATGGAGCCCACCGTGTTGACCACCACGCCGGCGATGAACAGGTTGGTCGGCTGCACGTCGTTGAACGCCACCATGCCGACGGTGATGGTGGCGATGCTCTTGACCACGCCCACGAAGCTGGTGGTGACGGCCGAGTTGATGTAGGTGCAGTGCAGCGTGGTGAAGTTCATGGCGCAGCCGATGAAGACGCAGAGGACGAAGATGCCGGTGATCTGCGGGTTCTGCCAGCCCTCGTACGACCACATGTTGACGGCGTCCATGGAGATGACGGCGCACACCAGCAGCACCTGAGGGTGAGGGACGTGGAGACAGCAAGAGAAAAAGAGTAAGACAAAGGTAAAGAGACAAAAAAATGCAGAGAGAGAAAAAGGAATATGCAGAGGAAAAGGGCAACATGATGGCAGAAAAAGACGAAGAGGCAGAGAGAAAAGAGGAAAAAAGAGAAAAAGTGCTTCAGAAGTGGAAGACAGATAATTAATTCGCAGACTTCAGACACATTATAAAGGTTAGCCGCGTTAGAAAATTGGCAAGGGCACTAATGGAGGCTCCATCACGTCGAATTCTTTCATTTATTTTTTTAAAAAATTGTTTAATACAGGCATTACAGGCAAATGATACACATAACACACACACACACACAATGACAAAGACAGTGACTGTGTGTGACCCTGACAGTGGTCGCTGCGTGTTAAACCCTCATTACCGGTGAGGCCATGATGGCGATGGCGTACTGCGCGGTGAGCGGCCCGTAGTCGCTGTCCAGACTCGTCTTCTGGATCAGGACCAGGTACGAGGCGTGGATGACCACCGCCAGGACGCCGGTGACGTAACCGAACGGATCACCGGTCAGATCCCCAGCACCTGGTGGGGAAACAGAGACAGGGAGAAATAATTAAAAAAAAAAAAAAAAAGAGTAGGAAGATAGAGAGAAAAAAGAAGGGAAGAGACAGAGAGAATGAATGAGTGTGTGTGTGTGTGTGTGTGTGAGGTATCATTATTTTTTAATTGAACGTATTTAACCCTCCTATTATGTTAGGGGTCAGTTTGACCCCAGCCAATGTTTAACATCTCTAAATAAATGATTAACATCTTTTTTTTTTTTTTTGCTTCATATTTAATGAGTTTTCCTAATGTAATGGGTAAACATGAAATTGATCATGATGATATGTTATCAATGTCCTGTACACACTCTGTACGCATCAGTTATAAATAACAAAAATCTGTACTTAGAAATAATATTAAGCCATTAAAACACCAAAAACTAATATTTCTTTCCAAGTTTAAGTCAATCAGTGAGATTTTATGGTGATTTGCATATTTTTTTCATAGTCATACTGGACATATAAGTGGGGGTGGTCGTGCTTTATTTAAAGGGCTGTTTAGGTCACCAACAAAGAAACATAAAGTACCTGACACATAAACTTTGGTAACAATTTTAATTATAATAAATTTGTGGAGGTTTAAACTGCTGGGGTCAAACTGACCCCAAACATAAAAGATGTTAGTAAATTTGACCATAACAGGAAGGTTAACCAGGAGTCTGATTGAGATTAAGGGCTCTAGTTTCCCGGCGCAGCGCGGGGTGGCGCAGTGAGGTGAACCCCGCGCAGAGCTAGTTTCGACCGGCGAAGCGGGAGAGGCGGACAGTGTCCAAGTTTCGCAGGCGGAGGTTCGCCGAGATGGGAGTGGCGGCGCAGCGGGGGGAGGTGTCAACAGATTCGGCTTGGCGCAGTGACAGTTTCGTGCCAAAAGGCTTCGCCGAGGTGCGCCAAAAGCTCGCCGTCTGAAACCACGTCTACTTTCAGCGCAAGGCGGAGCGGAGCCGGCGCAGTGGAAGTTTGGCTGACAGGCGCACATCACCAAAACCTCACAATCAGCACAAACGGTGCCAATCTCCTTTGATCTGACATCAGCTGTGACGGGACAGTTGATATGGAGATATATGTATGTGCTGATTGTGATCGTAGCATTGAATAGTGTTTTTTTCGGTATTTATTGCATCGTTCATGTGTCTGACATTCCGGAAGCCTGCCTGTGAGTTTTTGGTGACGTGTCCGCACTGCTCGCCGGTCTCCGCTCCGCGCCGGTCTCCTGAGCTCCGCTCCGCCTGCGGCAGTAGACCTCCATGTCAGCTGTGTAAACTTTCATTACGCCTTCACGCAGCGCATTTTAAAGGCAAGGACAGGGGCTCATTTGATTGGTTAAATGTGAATCGGCTGTGTCAAACCCACTCCATGCCTTCTCTCCTCCCCTCCGCCGGTAGGAGGGACGGCGGAGTACTTGCGCCACCGAGACCGGCGTGCCAAACTTGGAAAATCCGCCTGGCCACACCCAGTTGGCGAAGCGCATCTGCGCTACGCCCCCGCCTCGCCTGGTCTGCGAAACTAGAGCCCTAAGAGTCTCTTTTTTCAAAGGGAGACCTGGCCAAGAAAATAAATAGAAAACAAAAAAGGAGACAAACATCTGGGAAACTAGATCTATCTATCCATCTATCCATCTATCTGTCTGTCTTCTTCAAAAGAGAAAATAAATTCTAGTCAGTTACATAACCGGAACCTGCCTCTAATTCCTTCGTTTTGCATTTAAAAGCATTTAATGATATTAATTTGTCAAGTTTCAGTTCATTCTCTGAGGATGCAGAATACACAAACGTCCCTTTTTTTTCCAGTAGTAGAGTTGAGAGATGAAGAGAAAGAACGACGGAGGGCAAAGAAGCTGTCAAAAAAATGGAGGAAAAGAGCGACAAAACGTCAACGGAGGGATGTGTTTACGAGGCACGTGGAGAACGAGACGGAGGGAAATATTAGGGGAGCGAAAGAGGCGAGAAAGAGTTGGGGTTGCTTGAGGGAAAAGGATGGAGATGGTGAGGAAAGAGATGAAAAAGTGGGAGAGTGAGGAATGCAGTGAGGGAGAGGAGAGAGAGAGAGAGAGAGAGAGAGAGAGAGAAAAGGGAAAACGTGGGTGTGTGAAGGTGGGAAGGGAAAAGAAGAAGAATTGAGAGTTGAATTAAGAGGTAGAATGAAAGAGGAGGAGGCAGAAGGAGGGAGGAAGATGATAGGGAGAATTAATCCTTTGCTGAGTGTATATGTAGGCTGGAAACACAAATACTGAAAACAGCAATAAAACACACACACACACACACACACACACTCATGATACTGGTGCAATAATCCCACGTCAATTGTTGGTTTTAACCGAGCGAACCGCTGCTAAGTCACATTTTTTTTTTTTTTTTTTTTTTTGCATCAGGCCAAAACTGGTTTTCGTGATGATTTTCAGTCTCTTACAATTTAGTCTCTCCGATGCCAAAAGGCTGCATAAATTTGCAAGTGTTCAGGATTCAGTGTTGACAATGTTTATTCTCGTCAGGGTGGAAAACGCCTCCGAGACTCTCTTTAGCGTATGAGCTCAAACTCGATGAGATTACAGCGTTCAGTCAGGCTCGTGTGGCACTCAGTGGAAATGTTGCTTTATAATCCAGGCAAATTAATTAAGGGCTTCCAATAGAACATCAATAAAAAATGAGCTGCATCACCTCCATCACATCAGGGATGGCCAGATTTTTAATTAAAGGTCAGAATTTAAAAACACATGAAAAACACCTTATGTTTGAGTCCTTTCTCGTGAGATTGGCAGATGGGATTATTTCTCTGGCTCATTTCTCAGCCTTACTCGTAACGTTCAAAGATACACAGTTCAACACTATAGTCTGAAAAATCTGCCAGCAATGGGATTATGTTATGATCATTTCATGCTTGTGTATCGCTTAGCCAGCATCTTTAATGAGCCAAACTCAACTCAACAGCGCCATCTAACTGCTAGTTTAAGGTCAGGCAGTTTAAGGAGTTTGCTTTTCTTAGATGAAAATCTGAAAAACTCTTTCTCGTTATCCAGCTGTACCACGAGATTTCCCAGCAAATCCTCCAATCCGTACGACCACCCAGGAGGAAGATGGTCGGGAGAAAGTTTTGTTAAGATTAAAGAAAAGTTTGTCAAGGTTAGGGTTAGGAAAAGGTCAGGGTTAGGGTTACGCAGCCTAATCCGAGCTACCTAATATGAGTGAATGTTCGTTAATATTACTTAAAAACAAACACTGCACTAACTTGGACGTTGACTGACCCACCAACCTCTTTTTGTGCACTTCTGGCGCTTTTCCACTAGCACCCTCTCTGCTCGACTCTACTCGGTTTGAGAGCTTTTCCATTAGGTGGTAGTTTCTGGTAGCAGGTACTATTTTGGGACCTACTCAGCCGCGGTTCCAAGCGAGCTGAGTCGAGCCGAAATGTGACATAAACGCCGTGCAGGCCACTGATTGGACGAGGAGTGACGACACATGAGAGCGACTCCTGCACGAAAACAAACAAACAAAAAAAAACGGCAACAGCGACCATTGATCCTTGATGTTGGCAAAGTTGGAAAATGGCAAGCAAATGAAGAGGCGGAGACTTTTCTGTGCTTGGTGGCGGCCCAAAGAATCCAGAGGGAGCTGGACGGTGCGCCGCCTTGCGATGACGACTACACCCACGGCGAGGTGGTACTCAGTTGTGATGGAAAACCACCGAAACCGAAACCGAGTCGAGGCGAGTAGGTACTAGTCGAAAAGCGCCATTTGTTTTGCTCCCTTAACGCTTCACCAGGGTGTCATTCTTTAAAGGACCACTAGAGGTCACTTACCTCTAAATGTAACTATGCACCTGGGCAGTGAGGAGCCGGAAGTGAAATCCCTGTTATATTCTGTGATTAGGATTAGGATTATTAGCCCTAATGTCGTCACCATTGAAGGTGGACTGACCACGAGCAACGAGACTGTAAAACAACGATTTCTGCTCCTGTAGAAGCTACACGTCTGTATAAAATCAACCGTTTTTAGAAAAACGAGTTTGATTCACGGTGTCATGGAAAAGTCCTAGTACTCACCAGCTGACGTTACGCACGAAGCCGTTATGCTCGAGAATGCTCTTTAAATGCATGACGTTGTAGTTCTTTTGCAATTGGCGCCATCAGGTACACAGTCTTGAACCCGTGACTTTTTTCTCGTTTTTCTCAGTTTCTAAATGCAGATCTTATTTAGTCACACTAATCTCTGCGTACGTGGAACCGTATAAACTCAGCTGCCTTGATAAAACTCTGTGGTAAAGCTCACAGGAAAAACTTTTCTTAATCAGCTGCTGCACAAACGACCTTTGGGGTCGTTTTTTTTGCTGCAGGAGAGACTCCGATTTCACCGTTTTCTCTTGAGATGAAATTGTTGTTTCTTTTTGCATAGTGGCATGGTTTGGCAATCTGTCTTTAAAGAGCAGGAATTCACTGAACCAGATTGTCAATTGGGCCAGCAGACTTATTGGTGAGATACAGCTTAGCCCAGAAGCCCTGTATATGAGACAACTACAGCGGCTGACTGGTTCCATTTTATTGTTTGTTATCTGTGTTTACAACATCTATTGCACGTCTGTCCGTCCTGGGGAGGGATCCCTCCTCTGTTGCTCCCCTGAGGTTTCTTCCTATTTTTCTCCCTGTTAAAGGGGTTTTTTAGGGAGTTGCTCATCCGATGTGAGGGTCTAAGGACAGAGGATGTTGTATTTTTCTGTAAAGCCCTTTGGGACAAATTTGTAATTTGTGATTCTGGGCTATACAAATAAATAAAATTGAATTGAATTGAATTGAATAGGTGATAGAGCTCACCCTCTGTGTAGTGAATTTCAGCTCCTCCCATCGGGTCGCAGGTACAACGTTCCAAGGAGCAAAACCAAAAGACACAGATCCAGTTTCGTTCCTGCAGCCATCATACAGCTTAATAAGAACTAGGTTAGTTATTCTTTGGCATGGATGATGGTGGTGATGATGTTGATGATGGTGGTGATGATGATGATGATGGTGATGGTGGTGACGACAACGACGTTGTTGGGTCAGTGCTCATGATATGTTGCACTCTGCACTCTAAGGCTTTCCACTTTGCACTCCCTTTGAGGTCAAGCTTAGAATGTGTTATTGATTCTGATGAACTCCAAGTCCGAGGCCATGGTTCTCGACCGGAAAAAGGTGGCATGCCCTCTCCGGGTTGGTGGAGAAGTCCTGCCTCAAGTGGAGGAGTTCAAGTATCTCGGGGTCTTGTTCACGAGTGAGGGAAGGATGGAGCGTGAGATTGACAGGCGGATCAGTGCAGCCTCCGCAGTGATGCGGTCGGTGTACCGGTCCGTCGTGGTGAAGAAGGAGCTGAGCCGAAAGGTGAAGCTCTCGATTTACCAGTCAATCTACGTTCCTACCCTCACCTATGGTCATGAGCTTTGGGTAATGACCGAAAGGACAAGATCGCGGATACAAGCGGCTGAAATGAGTTTCCTTCGCAGGGTGGCCGGGCGCTCCCTTAGAGATAGGGTGAGGAGCTCGGTCACTCGGGAGGAGCTCGGAGTAGAGCCACTGCTCCTCCGCATCGAGAGGAACCAGTTGAGGTGGCTCGGGCATCTGTTTCGGATGCCCCCTGGACGCCTCCCTGGGGAGGTGTTCCGGGCATGCCCCACCGGGAGGAGGCCCCGGGGAAGACCCAGGACACACTGGAGGGACTATGTCTCTCGGCTGGCCTGGGAACGCATTGGGGTTCCCCCCGGGGAGCTGGCGGAAGTGTCTGGGGAGAGGGAAGTCTGGGCGTCCCTGCTTAGACTGCTGCCCCCGCGACCCGGTCCCGGATAAGCGGCAGAAGATGGATGGATGGATGGATGGATGGTATCATTAAAGTAAACTAAATAACTAACTAACTAACTAACTAAACCTTGGCTGTTTTGTCCTTTCACCCCGGTGTGGTATGCATGTGTGATGCAGAGGTTTTCCGTCCTGCATGGAAGTTTATGTGAACAAACTCTGCAGTTCGGTCCACAAAGCTGCTCTTTACTTGTTGTTTTACATGGAAACATGCGGCTGCAGCGTCACAGAGCCGCTGGCCTGCAACGTCAGTGGGTTCAATGGAGAGTTTGCAACATGTGCAAATACAGTAATAGTACAGAAGTAGATCTTAATTTGTCCCCGGGAGGCAATTAGTCCTGCCACAGCGGCAATAAAAACAACAGAGGATGAGACACACAAAATAAAAACCACGCATTCATAACCACAAGCACATATAAATATCCCACAGAAATAAAAGTACAAAAGTTAAAATATCAGTGAGGAAAGAAGGGAGGCATGGATGAAGATGTGCTGATGTGAATCCATCTTGTGGGAAAACCTCAATGCATTCTCACATGTACACACACACACACACACACGTGCTCTGTTTATTTAACATCCTGACCAACACACACCATGTGATCTCATATCTATAAAATTTAACTCTGAGCGTCACATGGATGAAAAGATAAGAGCAGCAAAGTGTAACACAAACACACACACACATACATGTACAGATATACACACACACACTCTCAGACCTATGATGCAGTGTGCATCATGGGATGCGGCACACACCAGCATATGACCACCAGCACTGTTGCCCGGCAATAATAAAGTATCTATCTGGTTATCTATCTGTCTATCTCTCTGTCGAAAGTGTGACCGTCCAAAAGTCATCCGTGCACGGGACCACATTCCCTCTCTCCCTCTCTCTCTCTCCCTCTCTCTCTCTCTCTCTCTCTCTCTCTCTGATAGCAGTGGCATGTTGCCCTGACTGGAGCATCAGTGTTAGAACAGAAAGTGTTTAATTGTCCTTGTTCGAGTACAATGAAATTCCCGATCAGTGCAATTAACAAGACAATTAAAGACAGACAACAAGCACACATCCCATAAATGCCATAAAAAGAATGGATGTTGCACTTAAAAACATTGTGTACTGCTTTTTAAAATGTCGTGAATTAAATTTTCTCATTTCATGATATCAATATCCAATTAAGAGCCACATTTGACCTGTGGCTCTGACTGAAACTGGCTCTGGAGTGAATAACCGCCAACCTCATCATGTCTACAAAACTTCCAAGAGAAACACCTTTACACACACACACACAAACACATACACACACTTTGTGCTGTTCCCTTTCAGTGCAGCTATGATGCCCTCCTCATCTTCGCTCACACACTCTTGTCTTAAGCCTCATAAAATCCCAGAATAATTCCATAATATAGCAACAAGTTCTCATAATTGAATGGAAAGTGACAACACGGCCACAGGTGAAGAAGCAACATCAAATTGAAGAGAACCGATCATCAGGAGAAGCATCAGCCTCCAGCTGACACGGTGGAGAGGATTATCCACTTGTTACTGTCAAATAGTTCAGTTTTGTTTATTATTATTATTGCACATTGTAAAAAAAAAAAAAAAAAAAAAAAAGGGCTTCTCAGGTTGGCCAAAAATGAGATGTACAGTTGTCCCTCGCTATAACGCGGTTCACCTTTTGCGGCCTCGCAGTTACACGGATTTTTTTAGTGCAATTTTGCATGCTTTTTTTTTTTTTTTTTACTGGACTTATTTTTCTACGAAGATTTGAACTTTGAGAGTTTAAACAAGAGAGAAAAGTGAGAAAATGTTAATGCCTGTCTGAGAAAAGTGTATAAAGTGTGTACACTGCAAAAAGTCAAAATCTTACCAAGATTATTTGTCTTATTTCAAGTAAAAATGTCTTATTTCTAGTCAAAATATAATACAAGCAAATTTTTCCTTGTGACACAAATGAACAAGTAAAAATTTGCTTGTTCCATTGGCAAAATTTGTTTCCTGTTTCAAGCTAATTTTCACTTATTTCAAGTAGATTTTCACTTGAAACAAGTGAAAATTGTCTAAAGACAAGTAATTTCTGAGCTGATCATGTCTTATTTTAAGTGTAATGAGATATTTTGACTAGAAATAAGACATTTTTACTTGAAATAAGATAAATAATCTTGGTAAGTTTTTGACTTTTTGCAGTGTAGTGAGGGGTTTTACAGCCTGAAAACATCTAGAATAATTGTAAACAATAAAGCTGACTACTTTGCGGATTTCACCTATTGCGGGTTATTTTTAAACGAGGGACCACTGTACTACATAAAAGCGAATACAAACAAATACAGGAAAAATCGAACCCTTCGGCGTCTGACTGAGTCACACCGGCCTTTCCTGCCTCCATCTCGTGTCGCTGTCAGCTGGTTACGGTTACGCACAAAACCTTTTTCACTGTTTCTGTTACGTCACCCGTCACCTGAGGTCCTCCCCGTCCCACACTGACGCCAGAGGGGGCCTTTGGCTTCAAACGGGAACTTTTTCTGCGTCCGTCTCAGACGCCTGAGGGGAGCGTCGGTATTTCAGTTTCTCCGTCTCTAACCTCTCTAACCATCGTCTCTTCTCTGTCTCTCACTTTTTTTTTTTTTTTTAGCGTCTCAGCATTCCACAAGGTGTTCTGCATGCTCTATTTATGTGACGACCACACACACTGGTCGACCACGTTGCACACACACATCACTAAACCTCCATTACACTTAAATCTGACGAGCGTTTCACCAAGGCAGCCACATTTGACCCATTTCGCCTCTCATCCTGAGATCCAGGCGCAGAAACACACCTTAAAAACATCAGTAAAGTGACGCCCTGTGCTTTACAGAGCTGAGCAGTGACATGGCAGACGACAAGGATGAGAATTTGTGTCTTTTAGTTTTGGCTGATGGATGTCTGAGGTGAGAACCAGAGGGCAGGGACTCAGATTCAAAGTGCAAAGGGAGTCTCCGGTCAGATCCAATGGATTCTGCTTTCCTCAACAACTGTTTGTTGAGCACTTCAGACACACGTTCCTGCTGAGCTCCAGTGATTTTGCTACTGACCTTCAGCCTCGCTAATGAGTTTGTCTGTTTGAGGTTGAGAGATGCAAACCAGCGGATTCAAAAAAAAAAAAGCAAGTGGCTCAATAAAAGATTTCTAAAACAATCAGGGATCGATCTGCCGACCCAGAACTTGGCCGGCTCCCTGTTTTTCCCCACTCAGCACAGGTCGTGTGTATTCTGGTCAAAGGTCGTCTTATTGTCAGTTACAATGCAGCTGCAATCGGATAAAGTCCTGTACACTGCAAAAACTCAAAATCTTACCAAGATATTTGTCTTATTTCAAGTCAAAATGTCTTATTTCTAGTCAAAATATCTCATTACACTTAAAATAAGACATGATCACCTAAGAAGTAACTTGTTTTTAGACCATTTTCAATTGTTTCAAGCTAATTTTCTCTTGACACAAGTGAAAATTGTCTAAAAACAAGTTACTGCTTAGGTGATCATGTCTTATTTTTTATTCTTGGTAAGATTCTGAGTTTTTGCAGTGTAACTGGCTTGTCTTTAGCCCCAGTGTCTCAAACACCCGGAGCTGCTGCTCAATTAACCCAAACAAACTGTTTGTCCAAGTCTATCGATGTTGATGTTAACATCTGATAACAACCTGCTAATGCTTGCTGCCCACATGTCTTTGCTAATATGAGCATCAGATGTGACACTTGATCGAGTTAATTGGTCAGACATGGAGGACATTGCAGGACTCTGAGGTGCCGCACTGAGTCTATGGAAGGGACTATCAAGTAAGTGTAAAAGAAATAATTTGACATTTTAGGAAGTGTTTTCTCAGAATGATGCATCTCATGTAAAGCATTTCCACGTCCATGTTTCTCATTTTTCTCCATCTCAGCTGGAATATCCCTGCACACTTTACTCTTGACAAAACCTTCCATTTGTCTTATACTGACTCTTCATGCAGCTCTTAGGCTCCTGAAGAAACAGTTGCATCACATAAATCCTCCTAAAACCACAACATGTCACTTTGACATTTCAGATAAACAATGTGTTGCATTTCACTTACATTAATTTAGGAATATCAGGCATCTTCCATAAATCATGTCATAATTAGGATACCACAAACTTGATATTGATCCTCTCATCTTTGCTGTAAGCTCTTTTCCAAAAAAATAAAGTAAAATGTTCCTTTTAACCTCTAAGTGTAGTTGTATTTGTGGTATTGCTGCCTTGCTCTCTGAGAACAAACTGGATGCTGTTAGTTTATGTAAGAGCTGGTGGAGGCAGACTAATAAATCAAAGTAGAGCCTTGGCCATGTTTTCCACTGGAGACGACGCTGCAGCATCATCCACACCTAAACAAGTGCATGTTTGTCCGGCCTCTGAATAGATGTTGGTGCGCGCATCATGTGGCAGCAGCTGCAAGGCAATTTGAAAAAAAATCACAAGATCTCGATTAAATCTCAAATCAAGATATTTTTTTTTCCCATGCCAGGCGCTACAGACGTGATACGGTTTTAGATAACATACTGAGACAGAAACATAAAGTCCAGTTTAATCGTATCTCTCATCAACAAATGGGGCCGTTTGTCTTCATGGTTGTATTGTGTGTGTGTGTGTGTGTGTGTGTGTATGTGCAGGGAACATAACGTGCAACAGGATGCACAGCATGAGGATTTATGTTTGCCCTGGGCCACATGCATCATGCATCATGCATCATCATCATCATCTTAACGTGGTTCTGCACGTTGCTTTCTGTGCAAAGTTAGCCATATATGTCCACAAATGGTGCTTGTGTTGTCTATTCGCATATCTTTGATCAGATTTCAGCTCAAATATTTTCAGTTGCACTCGAGAAATTGCTCATTTTAAGTACAGGAGGAGAATCTAGACATTTAATCTTAATACTATTATTTATATCTGGAGCTGGTGGAAGTTTGTAGAGTTACAACAGGATTTTTTTTTTTTTTTGACCTGTTATATGACAGTGCTGTTATGCAAAAACACTTTGTGCTGCTGATGTTGCATAAGCAATGCATTAGCAGTCACTCTTGTCTGTGAAATCTCTGATGTGTCAGTGCTTTCAAATATTTGAAGGATTAGACTGAAAACAGAGGGGAAGAATTTGTCTAAAAAAAAAAGGAAAGTTAGTGCACTGGTTCATGCAACTCACACACAGTTTTGTTTAAATTGAACTTAATTTAATCAATTCTTATGCGTTTTTTTGACTTTTTGACTTTGGTTACACTCGGTTTTCTTGACTGTTTCTTGTAGGCTCTACTCGTTTTTTTCACGTTCAGTCAACCAACTCAAAATAAGATGTTCAAGCAACTCCAAAAAAAATCCTTGGAAAATGTTGCCTCGATTTTTGAAAGATTTATCAAAGTTTACAGTTTTTAGAGAAAGAGCAGTGCCTTGAGTCGTCTGTCTCTGTGAGCTACGCCGACTTCGACCTCACATTTTAGCAGAAAAGTAGCAAAAGTGTCACGACCTACACTGTCAGCAACTCTACATGACGAAAAGTATGGAGTCGAAGAGCCAATTCCATCGATTCTCAGATTTTAAACCAGAGTCGGAGTCGATTCCAAAAATTCAAGCATCGTGCACTGTGTGCCCTTGGGCCAAACACGGCAGATTAGACAGTTCAAGTCAAGCAGGACGTAGAGGCACGTTGGCATGAACTGGTAAGAAGAAGCTTTGTGCTAAACAGCAGTCTAAATGTGAACGTTTTCCACTCAGGATGTGACCATTTGGCTTTGAAGGACCTGGATCATACAACATAGCGAACTCTGCTACTGGAACTATAAAGAGCAATGGCAGAAATATGCTTTTTGAGTAAACTGTAAAAATCCAATCAGCAGCGTCAAAGAGACTGACAATGTAGTGCCAAACTCCATTCTGACGGTGAAAACATTGAAATAGAGGAATGACACAAATTGTTCCTGGAAGTTTCTAGTTCAGGGCCTCTGATTGGTCCATCAGCCCGTCCCTGATGTGACTGTGAGCTGTCCACAGCCGCTGTTGCTCGTGATCTTTGAATCTTCACCATGGCTGCTTCTAACCACGTTTTTGACTCCTCCTTCCAGCCTGAGGAGGACCCAGCGCGAGTCAAAACCGCTCAGCGTTCTCCTAATCTCCTTTGCATGATTGTAACTTGGATATGCCCGAACCAATAAAGGCATTGTAACTTACATCCTTGGCGTGATGCGAGCGTGCCTGAGGTAAGCTCCTCTTCTCTAGCACCCCATATATATTTTCCTCATGGCTGCCACAGGGTTTGTCGCGTCACTCGCCCACCAAATCTTGCAGCGAGGGAGCTTTAATCATCCTCAGGACATTCATTAATGGGATTAATGTAGTACTTCAAGGCGGCCGATGGAGCCAGATAGCACTATCGCACCCAGGATCACATTTAATATTCTCTTTTGAACAGTTTGGTCAAAAAGCGCCTCGCAGAAAACCGAGAATGCATACAGATGAGAATAACACGTAAAACAAAGTATGGCAAGAATAAAAAATAAAAAAAAAATCAGAGGAAATACATCACAGCTGCCAAGGAGTGTGTTAAAAGCTTGTGTGTGTGTGAGTGTGCAAATAAGTAGCCTACTCACAGATAATGAACACAAAGGTTCATCACCCACACACATTAAAATGTCCCATCTGCATTAAGGTGACACCGATTAAAATCAAGTGTGTGTGTGTGTGTGTGTGTGTGTGTGTGTGTTGTGGCTAATGGAGAGCCTCTCAACCTATTAGGTTCACAACACCCAAAAACAAAACACTGTTTGCTGGCAATCCCATTTTTCAGGCATTAAGAAGCGAAATGTTGACTACATGATTAGTTTCCTTTCTTTCCTTTTTCTTTTTTTTTTGTGACATTATCTTTCATGATTAAGCATCGGAAGCAGACTGGAATTAAAGAAATCATGTATTTTCCCTGGAAGAAAAGGCTTATTTATCATCAAGATAAAAAACAATCACATTTGCCTATGAGATTCATATTTTTTCACATTTCATTAATTACATCACGACCCCTCCCCTCTCGCTCTCACCCCCACCCAGTTTGAGATCTACTGGGTTAATGGACAATCCGTGATTATTTCTGGAAATTCATTATCGACTGGTGGTGTTCATTACTTCAGCATCATTAGGGGGGAAAAATGGAGTCTGCTGCTGGGAAAGATGCTTAACGGATCTTTGTGGGATCCCAAATGAAACGTCGCAGTACGAATAAAACATATTCAAAACATATTCTTTTAGTTGTCGGTTGTCATGTATAGGATGTTGTGAGAGTTAATGAGAAGACAGCAAAAGAGAAAGTGAAGGAGAGTAAAAGTGTGAAAGTGAAGGAGAGGTATAGAAACGGAGAGGAAAAAAGCAAGACAGACATTTCAAATATGGTGTTGGAGCCTCATCTCTTTGTATAATAATACTTTTCTTTGCAGATGATGAACTAATCGACCGCTGAAGGCAGAGCCAAGCCAAATGAACGCTTCTTCAAAACAGTGGAGCCAAAGCCCAAATTGAAAATCTGCTATGAAAGAAGATCAAAGGCTGTGCTGGAGTGAAGGCTGATCGATCTTCTGCAATCAAACAGAATCGGCTTCCAATCAAAAAAACAGATTTGAGAGCAAAACTATCAAGACTGCAATCAAATTTTTTCATTGCAAATAAAATAAATTGGTGACTAAAATGCGAACCAAAAATTTTTGCTCGTGAATCCAAAAGTTTTGATTTCTACTGAGCTGAATCTTGTGGGCGGGGCCTACGCTGAAAGATGTAAGACACGTCCTTATTGGTCAGTTTCGATCACATGGACAGTTTGGCAGCATCCAGTTGTGTAACAGGACAGCAGCCATTCAGAGCCAGAAGGTGGCGGTAATAATATTATTACATTATAACTGTGGATGTATTACTGGATTATAATCGTGGATGTAAAGCTGTCACTCTGATCGAGACTGGCCAATAGGGACGCGTCTTTCATCGCATAGGTCCCGCCCATGAGATTCAGCTCAACAGCAAGCGAAACCTTTGGATTTGCAAATAAAAGTTTTGGATTCATAAACAAAACTTGCACTTTAGTCACAAATTTAAATTACTTTTTTTTTTTATTGAAGTGTCAATATTTTTACTCTCAAATCTGTTTTATTGCAAATCTATTCTGTTTGTTTCAGTGATTTCAATGATTTCAGTGATTTAAGCTGCAGCAGCGCTCCACCAACGTCTCTGGTTGGACTTATTTTGTAACCATAGCAGCCAAAAATCATCAAACACAGACAGTGATACCAGTCTTTTTTTTTTGTTTTTTTTTTCAATGGGTTTTATACATCAGCAAAGTCAAATGTATTTAAAAGCTCGTCTCCTATTGGGCAGCAGAGTAAAGAGCAGAGAACGCAGGAATCCGTCGTAGCCCATCGGTTTTTCAGTTTTTATTCCTTGCAACTACAAATGATTGCTTTTTTAAGGGTTACTGTCAACAGGTGTCAACATTTTTATTTTCTCTTCTGTTTTTCCATCGTGAAATGTGGAATCTTGGTAACCTCGATATTCCTGAATTCTCCCACTTGAACAGTAATTTCCGACTTATGAAGTTACATTCATGTCAACAGTTCCCAATTGTGATAATCCTGTAATTACAGTATTTCCAGAATGACTTGAGGGCAGCTTATGAGGGTGTGTGCATTAATGTGTGTGTGTGCGTGTGTGTTTACCAGCCAGCGCGGCTCCACCGGTTGTGATGAGGACAGCGGTTACCACGCCGACGGACGGCACGCCGTTCCTCAGCACGCACACGCCGATGCTGAGCGTGAAGAGCGGCAGGCAGCGCTTGAACACCACGTACATGGGCAGGCTGAGGCCGCGCAGAGACCACAGGGTGAGCGTGGACTGCAGCGTGGACAGGATACACACACTGGCAAACTCCTGCAGGGACACACACACACACACACACACAGAGAAGAAGGAGGAGGAAGGTCAGTGCCAGTCCATCAGCTGATTATTTGGTTTGTAAATCAAGAAAGTGGTTTCCCCTTGACTTCCATACATTTAGACTCTTTGCTGCAAGCATAGTCACCATTTATTGAGCATTAGGAAGAATAAAGGAATAGTTCAACCCAAAATATAGAAAAAAATCTGATTTATCCATCCTGATAGTTTCTATACAGCTCTTAAAAGTAAAAATTTGAGCCGCATAGATACAGTTTGCCTGAGTTCTTCCCAGGGCTGTGGATTATCTTTGCCATTGCCTTTGGGAAGGGCTTCACACACTTTGAGCTCCACAGACGCATGCCCACCCAGTCCCACTGTACTGGCGTGAAGGGAGACAGACTGGAAACCTCGCCAAATCACATGCAACTGTCTGGGTGGATAAACTGCACCAGGGATAAATGGGGAAATATCTTTTTTTTTTAAGGCGACTCTGCACCTCTCAGCCCCCAGCCCGAGTGCGCTGCATTTACATCATATGGCTCGTTCTGATTGGTGCAAGCATTTTTATGTAATAAGGCAGCGACGCCCTGAGTGACGTCGCTGTCGAGAACAGAGAGGAGCGACGATTCTCACTCGCACTGTGCTCAACTCACCAGACGGACTTTCAAGGCTAAAGAAGTCACACAATATTTATACAGGACAAAAAAAAAAAACAAGAGAAAAGGGCATGGGCTAATACCACATCAACTTCAACCATTTGCTGGGAAATAACTAATGAATTCGATGTGGTTGGTTTGTTATTACATCATCTTTCTCCTCTGTTTTGATTCTCACAACTTTGTATTTTTCACATTTTCACAGCACTGTCCCTTCTGTGTGACACCCTGCCAGTGTTAATATAAATATTGATAATTGTGGATTACTGTTTAGTGCTGAAACCGAATCACTCATCATCTCAGTGCCTCTCTTTGGTTGGTTTTTGACAGTTTACATTTGGCAGAGTGCTTTGGTGATACATCCAGTACGCAGTCACGCCAATAATAAAGCTGATGAATTGCATCATTTGGTCATTTAGTCGATCAGGCAGCAAATCTGCCAGTTGGTCAATTGGCCGGTCAATCATTCATCCAGACGATCAATCAGTCCTTTAGTCAATCAGCCAATCAGGAGATGGAAAATGCCAGCATGCAGTTTTAACATAGGGGCTAGCTGCCTTGTTAATTAACATTTTGGTGTGTTTGAGGAGGCAAATTCAAACCAGTTGCTCCAGAGCAGCCACTCAGCAGCAGGCTGTGGTTTCACTGGGCAGCTCCCACTGTAGCAGCTGCTCAGCCAGAAATAATATATATTTTTTTTTTACAGCGTCAGAAAAGCCTTAACTGTGATGTCTTGGGATCTGATGCACCTGAAAAGTGATCTGGACAAAAAGCTATTAAAGCCGCAGTGTGAGTGTCTGCCAAGCTGTGCCAGGATTTTTCACTCATTCACACATTTTATTAACATGAACTCACACCGATGCAGCCGACTGATGACGTAGCAGCTGGAAAAAAAAACACTTTGCACTTTCTCCCTTTGGCACACACGTCACTGTGTTGGTCAGATAAAGACGTTTCCATGTGAAAGACACTGAGACAGAAAACTTGAAGCCTAAAACTTCCCATTATCTTTTGCCCCTTTTTCCCCTGATTTCACGGGCAGCTTTAGGGCAGGATGTGGACTTGGTGATAAAACACTATCACTGTGGCACATTACCACCTACAGAAAAGGAAGTTTATCTGAAAAGTATGCACTTTAGGAAGTTTTAATGATGATAATAGTGGTGTAATAATAAAAAACAGCTTTGCACAGCTTGCCACTTTAACAGAACAACTTGCAACAGTGTAATGAAAGGTCTACCTGGGAAAATAAATAATATATATATATATTAAATAATATTGATATCTACTTTTCTGAAACACCCTGTACATAGTCTCCAAGTCCATGGAAGATGGTAGTTTGGGAATCACCAAGTTACCTAAGTTAGACCTACAATAAAATAATGACATTACTTTTTAGACTAAAGGATGCACATGTTGGAAATTAAGGATTAGAAATTAGGAATCAGAGACACCCATTTGCCATCTTGAGATAAAATACTCTGCTTTCCACAACGAGGGCACATGAAGCCTTTGGGCTCCGTTATTTTGCGACTTTTTTTTTTTTACCTTGGAGAGCTGCAGGCTGAAGGGGGGGATCTCCACCTTGCCCAGCCGCCGGAGCGTCTCCAGGCTGAGCGCCGCAGTGCTGCTGGTCAGGAACTGGATGAGGGTGAGGAAGCTGAAGTCGTAGGTGCTGATGAGGAACTTCAGCAGGATGTTCAGGGAACCGGAGAAAACGCCGTGCGCAACGGCCACGGAAATCCCCAGCAGGCGGCCTTTACACACATCCATGGTGCGCGCTGTTCGTCCTCTGGCGTGGAAAGTAAAGTAAAAAGAAGGGCTAAGAAGAAGCAGCGCAGGGATGGGGGCTCCCCTTGAGAAGGGGGTTTCTTTTCTTTTTTTTTGGGAAGGGGAGGTTGGTCTTTACGCACGGCCGGGACGCACCGCTGCCTGGATGGAGAGCAGGAGGGAGAAGAGGGGAGGAAGGACGCGCGGCTGTTAAAACAAACAAATAAATAATAAACGTCCCAAGTTATTAGCCTGCCGTGTGGGAAGGAAAATCAATCTGCATTCAGGGACTGTCAATGAACACGTCCGATCTGAGAGGAGGAGAGGAGGAACAGGGAAGGAGGAGGAGGAAGAGGAGGAGGAGGCGGAGGAGGAGGAGGGGATCCTTGGTTCGGTTCTGCTGACGCGTCTCTCTCCTCCGCTCTTGTTAATTGAAACTGCAGCAGTTCAGTTCAGCTCAGTTTAGCGCCTCTATTCCCACCAGGAATCACATTCAGAAATTCCGTCTTTTTTTTTTTCTCTGTGAGTTTCCATTCACACAAACCAAAGATCAGACTTCATCAGCGGCTTCTCCTTCACTGTCTGCGCTCTTTTCTCCTCTTCTTCCTCCCTTTCGGTCCACGTCCAGAGCCGGAGGGATGGAGAGAGAGAGAGAGAGAGAGAGAGAGAGAGAGAGAGAGAGAGAGAGAGAGAGGATGTCCTACAGTAGGTGTACAGTAGATGTACAGTAAAGGGGAGCTCGTCCTCTGTGAGCACCGCTGGAAGTGAAATATGACATTTTGCCGCAGCGCCACTTGGCTTTGTACCCGA
Organism: Myripristis murdjan; assembly: GCF_902150065.1. Lineage (NCBI taxonomy): Eukaryota > Metazoa > Chordata > Actinopteri > Holocentriformes > Holocentridae > Myripristis > Myripristis murdjan. Next base: position 6,890,546 of record NC_044003.1, read on the forward strand.
GAGAGAGAGAGAGAGAGAGAGAGAGAGAGAGAGAGAGAGAGAGAGAGAGAGAGAGAGAGAGAGAGAAAGGGGGGTCATGCTCCTCTAACGTGACAGTATCATTGCCAATATTGTTCACTGCTCAAATGCCAATAAAGCTAAAGATCTGATTTGAGCCCAGAGAGAGAGAGAGAGCAGCTCTGATTAACTTTCTCTCTCTCTGATTGGCTGGATCCATAATGCAGTGCTGCATAATGAGCCGTACAGGACTTTAAAAGAAAACCAATGTGTGTGTGTGTGTGTGTGTGTCTTGTACCAGTAAATTAAAGAAGGAGACACACTGGATAAATGTTTCCCGGTTACCATTTCCTCTGTCACACACACTGTTTCTCTCTCTCTATTTGTTTTTCTGTCTCTCTCTCTCTCAGTGTGTGTGTGTGTGTGTGTGTTTCCAGCTATTTCTCTCCCTCTCTCTCTCTCTGACTCAATTTCATTTCAATTCTAAGCTTTATTGGCATGACATGACACAAGCTATCAAGTGCTGCCAAAGCGTGAACGTATTTTTCACATGATTATATCTATCTTAAAGAGAAATTAAATGAACAAATCTATGCCTGTACAAAAAATAAATTGAATGAGTGGGTAGAGAGCAGTGATAATGCTTACACCCCCCCAACCTGCTTTCATAATTCTCTCTCACCGTCTGTTTCTTGGTGTGTGTAATTGTGTGTGTGCGTGGTAGTTTTCTTGCTCACAGGGTGATGCTTTATTGGCACAAACGTTGCCAAAGCATATTGTGTTCTCATATTCAACCAATTAATTAATCAGTCAATAAAAAAAAAACAATGCTAAAATACAATGTGTGATGCCCTATGTTTAGCAAATACAACCTAAATCCTGGCTTGAAAGTTGCTCTTTTCTCACCGCACACACACTTTTTAATAAAATTTTAGATACACATACAGATACAGAAGACTTTACTGATCCCCAAGGGGCAATTCAGTTTCATATCCACCATTCACACAACATGATAGAGACATAAAAAAAAAAAAAAAGCAAAAAGCATCAGGACATCATGGTGTGGCGTGGAAAATGCCAAATAAATGCAAATAAATAAAAATGGGGCAGAAAGTGGAATAAAAGCAATGATTAAAAAAAATAATAATAAAAGATTAAAACTGCCCAGAATAAAAGGCAGTAAAAACCTTGATATTAAAAAATGCAAAGATGATAAATTAATTAATAAATAAGTAAATAAATACCTCCATATGAATTGCACAAGCTGCCCAATGATAAAGCAGTTATTTTTAGACCAATTCTGTGTTCAGTGGCGTTACAGCCGAGGGAATGAAAGACTTGGCGTGACGGTTGGTCTTCCTGGGAGGCAGCGAATATCGCCGACCTGATGGCACGAGTGCAAATTCATTCAAGATCTGACATTTTGGTTCCAATAACTTTGGAGCAGACCTTTACAACATAATTTAAACCGTTCCCGTCCTTCACAGTCAAATTGTTGAACCAGCAAATAAAGGAGAAGGTGAGGAGACTCTCATTGTATGACAAATACACAGAACACAGAATAGATTCGGAGTTGATTTTACACAGTAAGTGAATTCTCTGATGGGTACGTTTGTCATCTAATTCAGAGTTGATGTCTTTTTTTTGTTTGTTTTTTCCTAAAATCAGTGATGAGTTCCTTGGTTTTGCAGACATCGAGGTCTAGGAAAGTATCGTCGCACCGCTCAACAAAATCAGAAGAAAACTGTCATCTTTATGAGACCGAACAGTAAAAATAAGGCATGTTTACTGACTCCAATAAACAGCAAATCTGTATTTTCTACTCATGTAGAAATGCTATTTATACAAAGTCCAATTTCTTTTCATTTATGTGCAGTTATGTTCTCTCGTCCCTTAAATTTAAGATAGTGACAAATTTTGATGTAGGTATTTTTTAAAGTCTCTCTGTCTCTTATGCTCTCCCTCAACATAGTTTTCCAAGTCTTGCTCTTCCCCTTTTACTTTGTCATCCTCTCTCTCTCGCTCTCTCTCTCTCTCTGCAATAAGCAATCAGGCGTGGAAACATTACCATCATTCATGACAGGCGTGGAAACAGCTTGGACAATATTTTAATTGAAATATTTCATCAGAAAATCAGTTTCCAGGCCACAAGGGAGGAAGATCCGCCCTTATCAACCGCAGACCATTAGCTTCCAATTAATACACCAACACAGTAGAAGAAGAAGAAGAAGAAGAAGACGTTTTCCATGCTAAGAGATTAGGAGTGAGCTGAGGATTTAGACCGGGACCGCTCCCTGCAGGGCGAACAACTCCAACGCACACATCCATCACTCCACGAAATACAGGTAATACAAATTAAGTCGGCCATAATTTACTTTAAGACACAGTCAAGGAAATGGAAAGGCTTAGAGCTATTTTGACACGACTTTTCAAATTAATACGCATAAATTAAGGGATAAATAAGAAGACGCATGCAGAGCAGGTGAAAGGAGAGGAAAAAGAGGAGGAGGAGAAAGGTGTTACCCCTTTTTGCACTGCAGGAACTGTCTTGGGAACTATTTTAAGGAACCAGGAACCTTTAACCCCCTTTCTACTGGAGGAACCAGCTCCTGTTTTCGCCCAGGCGGTTGAGTTCCTCGGCCCCAAAACGGTCCCTCCAACTGGGGCAGGACTCTTTGATTTCCTGGGTCCATCAGGGTGGAGGTTTAGGCCTGAACATCCCTGATTGGTTGAAACGTATTACACAACAAGTGTGCGAGTATCACCCCAGTCATTTTTCAAAACCATAAACAAGGACATCAAACAGAAATGACTGAAAAATTGTTCTGTCAAGAGATCATTTGACTTTCATCTTTATTCTCTTTTCTATCATCCGCAATCTCATTTTCGACCTCTCAGCGTCTCCTCTCCAAAACCAAACGCAACATCACGGCTGCACTGAAGGAAACAAGAAGTCGTTCACCAAGGCTGCAGCTGCTGACGCTAAGCCCCGCCCACTCCAGGTAACGTTGTCATAGGACACGCCCCTTTTGGTCAATCAGTGCACAAGGGCAGTCAGTTCCACCTTGATGAATAACAAACAGTCCCACGGGGTTTTGTGATGTTACAAGAAAAGTTTGTAATCTACGATCCATTTTGTGCTAAGCCACGCCCTGTGCCACGCCCATTCGAGGATGATTGACTTGAAATGATAATCACTTCCTCGTTTGCCAATAACCAACCTCCCCGCCAAATTTAAGATGTTACAAGGATGTGTTTAGAAACCACAGACCTAAACCTCGCCCCTTTTTTGGCACCTTTGGGCAAACAGGTGGGATAAGTTGGTTAGCGCTGCCTTGTGCTAAGCTCCGCCCACTGCCACGCCCCTGAGGGCAAACTGATCTGAAGAGAAAACACCGTCTTTGCTGGTACATTATCAAACTTCCCTCTAAATTTTGCGCAAATTTGTCCAGTCCTTTGGAGTCGTCCTGCTGATGGATGGATGGAGGTACCGGGGCAGCCACATGACCCCGTGCCAGAGGACTCACCTCCTCGGTGGAGGGAATAATGATAAAAATAACAATGGCTTCAAAAAAAAAAGTATTACCTTTAGTTAGCACATCTCTTCTTGCTATGATCAATATGTCTTTATCGACTGGTTACGTGCCACAGTCCTTTAAAGTAGCTGTAATTAAACCACTCCTCAAAAAACCTACTCTTGACTCAGATGTCTTAGCCAACTATAGACCAATATCTAATCTTCCTTTTCTCTCAAAGATATTGGAGAAAGTAGTCGCTAATCAGCTCTGTAGCTACTTACAGCAAAATGAACTGTTTGAAAACTTTCAGTCAGGATTTAGAGTGCACCATAGCACAGAGACGGCTCTGGTTAGAGTTACAAACGACCTCCTAACTGCATCAGATAATGGACTTCTCTCCGTTCTTGTGCTATTGGATCTTAGTGCAGCTTTTGATACCATCGACCATCACATTCTATTACAGAGATTAGAGCACCTAATTGGCATTAAAGGAACAGCTTTAAACTGGTTTAAGTCCTATTTATTAGACCGACATCAGTTTGTTCATGTAAATAACGAATCCTCCTCCTGTGGAAAGGTAAAATATGGTGTTCCGCAGGGCTCTGTGCTTGGCCCTATTTTATTCATCTCGTATATGCTTCCCTTAGGTAATATTATCCGGAAATACTCTGTGAACTTCCATTGTTATGCGGACGATACTCAGTTGTACGTATCCGTAAAGCCAAATGAAACTCATCAGCTAAGTAAACTTGAAGCCTGCCTTAAGGAGATAAAGGCCTGGATGGCCACCAATTTTCTACTATTAAACTCAGAGAAAACAGAAGTTATCATGTTCGGCCCTAAATACCTTAGGGAATCAGTTTCTAATGACATAGCTACTCTGGATGGCATTACTTTGGCCCCCGGCTCCACGGTAAGGAACCTCGGAGTCATTTTCGATGCGGATTTGTCCTTTACCTCCCATATTACACAGATCTCTAAAACCGCCTTCTCAGAGTGACGCAGAAAAATTAATCCACACCTTCGTTACCTCTAGGTTAGACTACTGTAACTCCTTATTATCAGGTTGTACCAGCAAGTCGTTAGAGACTCTCCAGCTGGTCCAAAACGCTGCTGCACGTGTGCTGACTAGAACTAGGAGAAGAGATCATATTACTCCAATATTGGCTTCTTTACATTGGCTACCTGTAGAATCTAGAATAGAATTTAAAATTCTTCTCCTCACCTATAAAGCTCTTAATGGGCAGGCACCATCTTATCTGAAAGAGCTCATAGTTCCTTATCACCCTGCCAGAGCACTGCGCTCCCAAAATGCAGGTTTATTGGTGGTTCCCAAAATCTCTAAAACTAGATCGGGAGGCAGATCCTTCCAATTCCAGGCTCCCCGTTTGTGGAACAATCTTCCTATCTCAGTACGGAGGGCAGATTCACTCTCTATCTTTAAGAGTAGACTTAAAACTTTCCTTTTTGACAAAGCTTATAGTTAGGGTCGGCCCAGGTTGCCCTGGACCAGCCCTTAGTTATGCTGCTATAGGCCTAGACTGTCGGGGGACTTCATATCATGCTCTGAGCACTTTCCTCTCTTCTAATCTTCCTCTCCCCTCTTCCTTTCTTCTTCTTCCTGTCCCTCCCATACCCCTTTTTTTTGTGCATGCTTGTTCCAGAGTCCACTGCCCCTTTGCTTTCGTTGTGCTTTTTGTGTCTTGTCTAGGTCAAACTGTCCTGCTCATCCTGGAAGGTCATCCAGCTGCAGATGAGATGGCTAGATGCTGCGTGTCACTTCCATCTAGATTACCTGTTCAGGATACCCTGCTGTTTCTGCTGTTGTCTGCTGTCCCAGTTTGTCCCTATCTCCCTGTCTCTGTCTCCTTGTCTCTCTCTCTCCCCTCCCACCCAACCGGTAGAGGTAGATGACCGTCCACCCTGAGTCTGGTTCTACCTGAGGGTTCTTCCCGTTAAAGGGGAGTTTTACCTTGCCACTGTTGCCAAGAGCATGCTCAGGAGGGAATCTGTTGGGTTTCTTGTTTCTCTACTATAATTTGTAGAGCGTGGTCTTTACCTGCTCTACCTGTAAAGCGTCATGAGATAACTTCTGTTGTGATTTGACGCTATATAAATAAAGTTTGATTGATTGATTGATTGATTGAACCTTGTCCATGTTTACTGTTTTGCTCTTGTCATGCAGAACAACTGGACACCTCCTCATTTGCATAAAGTTCGGTGTTCTCAGGGTGCGCTTAGCTGAGAAAACCCGCTTTGACCTGGAGTTTTTCGGTGGAGAAAGGTCCAGTTGATCAGTTTTTTAATCGACACAAACACAAACAACATTATCCCGTTCTTGACACCAAAATAAAACACGTATTTGCATCAATTCTCTGTCAAAAATTCAATATGTGAGTTGAAATGTTTAATTGTTAGGAAACAACCAATCTGTGTTTTCAAAAGATCAGATGATACACTGATGAAACGAGGAAACGGTACTTTATTATTATAATCGTCATCAGCAGCAGCAGCACAAGTGGTATTTGCTGCTTTACACAAGGCACGGCACATCCCGTATCTCCATCAGCATCGTCATCATTATCGTCATCATCGCGATTATCACCAAGCGCAACTGAAAATGACATTTGAGCGGTGAAATTGTATCAGTCACACATGACATTTGCTCTCAGTCCACACTGAATATCAGCGAGATAAAGGAGAGCAGGATAATGGCACCGTTATCATGACACACACACACACACACACACACACACACACACACACACACACAGAGCTGTAAAACATCTCAGAGAACATGAAGATGTAGATTCAACATAATGTGTGTTGTTAATCATAAAGGGACTTTTGCTGAGTCGTAATTAACAACAATGCCATTGTATCCCTCTCTTATTCAATTCAAACTCTGAAAGAAGTGTTACCTTCTTTCTTTTGCTTCCAATGTTAAAAAGGAAAAGAGCATTTCATTATGCAACAGAGGAATTAATTTTCACAATTGTACTTTATCAGAATGACACCACACCCAGTTGATTCCCTCAGCGTAATTGAGAAACAGGCAAAGTTCTGAGGGTGAAAAAAAAAAAGGTCCATGTTCCTCGGCCCGCTGCTGATGCTGATGCTTTATGTGTGTGTGTGTTAGTGTGTGTAAGGTCTACGGTGCTGCACTGTGTGTTCCAGCAGACAGGCAGGCAGGTGTGTAGATCTTCACCGTCTCGTCCCAGGAACAGTCCACCACCTGCCAAAAACAAAAACACAACACACACACACACACGTTACACTGTGCAGCAGCGACACACACTGTTACAGTTCAGAGCTCAGGATGAATTCCAAAAGACAAATTTCAACTGGACAGTCGACTTTCAGACTTTGTCCCTCAAAACTCGAGCAAAAATGTACTTAAATGTAATGGACTTTATAAAAATACTCAAAAAAGTACAAGTACATCAAAGAGCTACTCATTTACAGTAATGTGACAAAATGTAATGAGTTGCTTCCACCTCTGCATGCTTGTATTTTTTTGTGCTTGCTAGACACCCAACCTGGCAAGACTATAGTGCTCTAAAAAGCTGCGATAATTGTATTTCAGGCATTAAATTGTAGCAAAATGACCAAAGCGAGAGTCATCATTTTGAGATCCCTCTCCACCGATCGATGTACAAGCCACCTTGTTTCTGCTTTATAACTTTCTAACTAAACTCCTCCGCAGCTCCATGCCACCTCGTCTCCTCCGAGCATTAAAGAGATGAAAACCTTCAAAAACCTTCAGCTTCAAGTCTTCAAACACCCCCCGTCCTGCAGGTTTGTGTCCCAGCTCTATTCGTCCAGCACACCTGAACCAATGCAGGCCCTGGTCAGGTAGATCTATTTCAACCAATCAGCGTTTCAGTCCGGACAGCTCACATATAGGCAATGAATTTATTAAATTATGAGGCATGAAGATGGCTTTGACTGGATCTGCTTTTAAGTCAGCTGCTGTGCACATCTGGTTTCATAATTCGCTGCTGCAAATACATACATCGTTGGAATAAATGCAGTCTCCCCTCTAATATCACACAGATCTAAGCAGGTGGGGCTGGGAGGCGGAGGGCTTTGAATTTACAGAGTGAGCTCGACTATGAAAGGCACAGCAGTCAGGAAGCAATCAGCTGATGGCACGTGGAGAATTTCCTGACTGAACTGGCTCTGCTCATTCAGCCCTTAACTGGCTCAAGTGTGCAAAAGTACAACTGAAACAAAACAGATAATTATCTCACTTGAATTTTCCTTGATCTTAAACTAATATTAGCTGGATTCAAATGACCACAGCAGAGTTCTTATTCTCAAGAGATAATGTCGTTTATTTCAGCCTTATTTTCACAGTTTTTGCCACAGTTTTGTGGCCACTGACCGCAGACCAGGTTGCCCAAAGTGCTGATGTTCAACATAGAAAACATACTCTGCTGAACCCACAAACTGATTAAAATGCATCCTTCAAATGCAATAACATTTATACTTACAATGTCAATGTAAAAAACAGTTTAGACTGAACAATTTGTCACATTTCAGTTTTAATGGTCTATTGGATAGATTTTAGCGTTCCTGACACTCTTTTATTTACTTTGCTTGCTGTTGGTTTCCGGCTGCATTCAACAGGAAAAACAGGCTTTCCCTGCTCGATTTCATTCTTTTATAACGCCAGTTAGGGTGTTACAAAGTAAGACTGAATAATGATTTCCCCACTGCATATTTAGTTTTTATGGTTTTATCCTCATAATAAAAATATCATTTAAAATAAAAGCTGACTGTCTGGTCTGTACCTCTTTTATTCAGAAGGCAAACCTGACATTTTAAACTTGACGGAAACAGCAATTTTACCAACGTGATTAAAACTGTTATTGTGTGATATGAATATATCCTCATTTTCAGCCGTATCGCACTACATCTCGACAAACTACAGCGGCTCCCTCAAGATGTACCACCCTCTCGACCCCTCTTGGCTTTCCTCCCGTTCTTTTTTGTGTTCCTGAACTCATCTCCGAGTCAGAACGCCAACCAGCTGAGCGGCCCGGCCAGGACGAGAGCGAGCAAAGCAGTTGGGCGGTGAGTCATCCACTGAGGAGAGAGGAATGCCCTTCCTTAATTAATGTTAACGGCAAGCCATAATGGAAACACATGCACACTGGCCAAGACTGCAGCAAAGCACAAAGAGAGAGATATACAAAGGCACAGAGAGAGAGAGAGAGAGAGAGAGAGAGAGAGAGAGGGGTGACAAGATATAGAATGAGGAAAGGGGAGAAACAAAGGATGAGGAAGAGTGGAACAGAGAAGAGGGGTGAGGAGGAGTAGCGGAAAAAAGAAAAGCAGGAAAGAAAAGGACTATTTAAAGTCTAATGAATGTTCAGTAGAAGCTCAACTGCCTCAAAATGTCTTTTCCATTTCAAACAATGGGGAGAAGATAATAAAAAACAGTAATTAAAGCACTAATAAGCCTGTGGCAGATATGTATTCATAAGGAAAGGCCAGTAGTGGTTGGACAGTATTCTCAAACTTATCGCATATTGTCATGGCAACGGTGTGGGAAAGGTCCAAACCTACAGTGTCAGTGACGTCTGCTTGACACCTCCACAGCAACCACGCAACTGCAGGAACCTGCTGACAGGCATGTCGACCTCTAGGGCCTGGACATCCAAGCCACTGTACTGCCACTACACACTGTACTGCAACTGTACACTGTGCTACTACTATACACTGTACTGCAACTGTACACTGCACTGCCACTGTACACTGTACTGCAACTGTACACTGTGCTACTACTATACACTGTACTGCAACTATACACTGTGCTACTACTATACACTGTACTGCAACTACACACTGTACTGCCACTGTACACTGTACTGCAACTGTACACTGTGCTACTACTATACACTGTACTGCAACTATACACTGTACTGCAACTGTACACTGTGCTACTACTATACACTGTACTGCCACTGTACACTGTGCTACTACTATACACTGTACTGCAACTATACACTGTACTGCAACTGTACACTGTGCTACTACTATACACTGTACTGCCACTGTACACTGTACTACTACTATACACTGTACTGCAACTGCACACTGTGCTACTACTATACACTGTACTGCAACTGTACACTGTGCTACTACTATACACTGTACTGCAACTGTACACTGTGCTACTACTATACACTGTACTGCCACTGTACACTGTACTACTACTATACACTGTACTGCAACTGCACACTGTGCTACTACTATACACTGTACTGCAACTGTACACTGTACTGCAACTGCACACTGTGCTACTACTATACACTGTACTGCCACTGTACACTGTCTACTACTATACACTGTACTGCAACTGTACACTGTACTGCAACTGTACACTGTGCTACTACTATACACTGTACTGCAACTGTACACTGTGCTACAACTATACACTGTACTGCGACTGATACTGTGCTACTACTATACACTCTACTATACACTGTACTGCAACTGCACACTGTGCTACTACTATACACTGTACTGCGACTGCACACTGTGCTACTACTATACACTGTACTGCAACTGCACACTGTACTGCAACTGTACACTGTGCTACTACTATACACTGTACTGCAACTGTACACTGTGCTACTACTATACACTGTACTGCAATTGTACACTGTACTCCAACTGTACACTGTACTTCTGTTGTACACTGTTCTTCCACTGCACACTGTACACTGTACTACTGTACACTGCACTACTATTGTACACTGTACTGTCACTTGTACACTGTGGTACCACAACTACCATGGTAGCCCTTTCATGCATTTCTACCTCAGCTAGTAACGAAAATTGTCCTACTGTTGTACTAGTAGTACAGGTGCCAATCTTCATGGAATTACCACTGCACTTGTACAACAGATATCACTGCACACTGCACTACTACTGTAATAGTATAACAATACCGTCCTGCCATTGTACTTCAATCCCTAACACTGGACACTGTACTGCAGTACCATTATGAATACCACTGTTCTAGGAGCAGTGTACACTGTACAATCACTGTACTTACACTACAAATGCCACTGTGCACTGCAGTACTACCACTGGAGCAGCTGCAGGATGGAAATTTGCTATAATGACCGTTCTACAGACCCGTGAATGGTTGTCACCTTCCGTTTCTGTATGATGTATCACCACATCCTAACACACACACACACACACACACACACACACACACACACACACACACACACACACAGACACACACACATGCACGTGCACAAAGTAAAGGTCTTCCATGCTTGGTTTGTGTGAAAGTGTGTGTATGTATGTGTGTGTGTGTATGTGTGTGTGTGTGTGTGTGTGTGTGTGTGTGTGTGTGCATGGCCTGGGTTGGCTTGCAGTTAGCTAAAGAGGGTGATCAATCAGACATGTGTGGGTAGGTCTGGACAAGAGAGGCCACACCAGTGTGCGTGTGTGTTTGTGTGTGTGTGTGGTGTGTGTGTGTGAGTGTGTGTGAGAGAGAGAGAGAGAGAGAGAGAGAGAGAGAGAGAGAGTATGAAAAAAGAATATGGAGGAGTGACAAGAGGAAAGAAGTAGACAAGAGGCAAAAAGAACTAGAGAAAATAAGGGATTATATTCATTTGGATGAAGGGGAATAAAAAGGGCAGGGGAATGAGAGAATAAAACAATTTTTAAAAATGAGGAGAGAAAGGGAGAGAAAGAAAGAAGAGCAAAGAAAAGGTGGGAGAGGAGAAGAAGTTAAAAAGAAGAGGCAAAACAAGGAGAAAAAGAAGAAGAGCAGGCACGAGGAAAGCAGATGAGCCTGATATCTCACAGCGGGACGGCCCGCATCACGACAGCAGATTAAGCCAATCTCAGGATTACGAGACAGGCAGTGATTCCCGGCTGTTTATGGAAATGACGGGCGAGTTCATTTGGAGTTCTTACAACAAAGTGCTACAGCAGCCGCACAACACTCGCCTCAACATCTTTCGCTGTGTTTCATTTTTCCGCTACACCATTTCTACGGTAGAAAATATTGTGTGCACTTCATACTACAGAGGGCTTTCATGTGACATAAACACAGACAGCAAGGAAATGAAGTGGTGCTCAGCTCTGGGGGGGAAAAAACAAAGAAGCCAATCTCAGAGCTCAAAATAAATGCTCTTGGATGTATTATTTCTTCCAACGGCAAAAGCACATGAGACGTTTTTGTTGCGGCAAAAAATGTGAGACATATATATCTTTACGTTTTTGCAGTTCAGTAAATCCCCCTAAAAATGTGAGAAACTTATGAGTGAGATCTGATGAGGCCTGGTGTTTATAAGCTCACCATAACTTGACTAGTTATTAGGAAATGCTATTTTCTGCGGCAGGTATGGAAATGGTGTAAAATGAAAATTTGGTTATAAAACACCTTTGGTATTTGCTTTTATTATTAACACTGTACAGGATGTATATACCACCGCCTGTTATTGAACTTAAATAAAGTAACAGAATTATCCCCACGATATGAAAAGCTAATATTTGCTTCATACCTGAGGCAGTATCATATCATGCTGAGGACATTGTGTTTCATTCGTTTTGACAGAAGTCCCATCTCCCGTATTTGACGCTGGGTGTCACGCCACTTCCCAGATTTGGATTCTTGGTGGGCGTGGCCACTCCTGATGATTGACAGTTGCTCTCCTACAACAGCACAAACACCCCTAAGCTGCACCTGATTGGACGAAATGCCTCTCCAGTCATCTTATCCTGGATTTCAAATCAGACCAACATGGTGGCTCTTTTGGAAACTTTCTTTTATATCATGAAAGTAGTTTGGTAACACTTCACAATAAAAGTACAACAATTAACGTTCGTTAATCTTAGTTACTGATTATTATGGCATTTACTAATGTTAATAATATCTACAATAACCCTTAAATAACATATAATTTAATACCTTAGCATGAACAGCATTAGTAAATTCTTAGACACATTAGTTAACGGTTAGTTAACTGTTACTTAATGTTTATTACCTGTTACTTAATGTTTATTACGGCATTAACTAACGTTAATTGTTGTACTCTTATTGTAAAGTGTTGCCAATAGTTTTTAAAAAATGAGAAATAAACCATGCAGCTGCTGAATCTGTCTTAAAAGTTTCTCTGGAGTTGCTGTCTGTGAGTCATGCAGGATATTCTCTTTTAATTTGCGTAAAAGTAGCCTCAACTTTATGCAAATGAGGAGACGCTAACGTGACGCCCCGTCTCTGAAAACACAACACAGCTCTACCAGAATGCATTGCACAGCTGCTGACATACAGTAGATAATGACTGGGAACAATGGGCACGTACCATCACACAGCTACACACACACACACACCTGGGAGCTGCCCGGTACAACCACAGCCTGCACTGATGGCCACCGAGCAGCTCCGTCCACCGCAGCAGGTGGACCACACCAGTTATGGATATCAACACACCTTCACCTTCCTGTTGGTTTGGGGATTTAACTGGAAAACCTCCAGTGTAAAGTGAGCCTCTCAGCCCTTTAGGCCACAGCTGTTGCTTGTTATTCTTAATATGTGATGAACATATCAGTTTCACACACAAGCTAATGCTATTTACTAAATAACTTACAAAAGAGCCCGCTGGCTAGTCAGTGAGCTAACAGTTTGTTTAAGTCAATGAGCTGACTCATGTCAAACAGGACAGTTTACTGTGTCACAGTAAGCATGTGGAAACAGATCGACTTAATCTTATTGGTCCTGCTGACTACAAGCACAATCCTCTCCTGAAACCACGTCTTCTTCTTGGAGTCTGGTTGTTGTATTTTTATCCGTGCTGGCTCCAGCTGTTGTTCCTGTGAGATCTGTGACTCAAACACTTTAAAAACCTCTATTTGTTGCTACGCTTGAATTTAAATTCATTCCACTGCTGCATTGACTTGAAGTCACAGCAGCATCACACAGGGTGTCTGCATACAGCAACTGCAAATGATGCTGGAACAGAGACACTTCTGACAGTCTGCTGTTCAAATGTGTGTGTGTGTGTGTGTGTGTGTGTGTGTGTGTGTAGTCATCTGCCTCCATCCCTGTGAGAGATGTGTCCTTACCATGTGCTGTGTGTGTGCTGTGTGTGTGTGTGTGTGTGTGTGTCATTGACAGCTGTGATCTACTGTCTCTTCTTTTTATCACTGTGACTGGCTGAGTCAGCTTTATGGTCTCTATGGAGACAACTGACCAGAGCCCCTATGTATGTGTGTGTGTGTGTGTGTGTGTGTGTGTGTGTGTGTGTGTGTGTGTGTGTGTGTGCGTGCGTGCATGCATGTGTGTACAAGTTTTGTCCTCATGATCAAATGTCCTCATGAAGACAGAGAGATGAAGAAAATGCTACGTGAGGTCTTTTTGTTGGGCCTCACTGCTATAAAGAACCATTAGATTTGGTTAAAGTTTGCTTTTGTTAAAGAATAAATTTATTAAATGTGTCCTTCGGAGCAGTGACCATTTGTTTTCTGGCTATCGGACTAACAGGCTTTTGTTTTTAATGCGTTTTGTGTCTCTGCAGATCAGAGACTCTGAGAGGGCGGGGTAACTGTCAATCATTTAACCCTCCTAATATGTTTAGGGTCAATTTGACCCCATTCAATGTTTAACGTCTCTAAATAAATGATTAACATCATTTTTTTTGCTTCTTATTTAATGAGTTTTCCTAATTTAATGGGTGCTACCGGGTAAACATGAAATTCACATGATAACGCATCGGTTATAAATAACAAAAAATTGTACTTAGAAATAATATAAAGCCATTAAAACACCAAAAATTAATATTTCTTTCCAATTTTAGGTCAATCAGTGAGATTTTATGGTGATTTGCAGGAGGTTCGACATGAAGAATCAAACCTGAACTTGTCGTCTGTTCAACACTAATCTGATGGTTTGTTCAACATCGATCTTGTCGTTTGTCTGTTTTTAAGCCAAAACCAAACTTTTTCTTAACCATAATCAATAAAAACCACTTGGTTTTGGTCAGGAAAGGGTAAGTTTGAGGCATGAAACCGGTCACAAAACATTCACAACAAACGAGGCTGAAACCACGTCGCTGTGACCGGGAGCTGAACCCGGGTCACGTCATCGGGGAGTGGGGAGAGTGGGAGTGAATTGCCACACACACTTCTGTAAATAGATGTAATGAGGAGCTACAGTGTGAAGACCTTCATTTAGTTTCACTGTCAGTCTGCTGTATCAACACCACCTCTTTGAACTGATAATGTGAACGGAGCCGGGGTGAGTTGTTTGATGGACAGAGGATTGTAAGCCTCTGATTGGTCATCCAAGGTGTATTATAGATCAGTGTGTGTATCTGGTGCAAACCCTATCTACTTATTCCAAAAACAGTCTTAAGAAACTGTGAGAGCAACTGGGAATTTATTGCATAAATAGAAAATGGACAGAAGCGGGACACCTGAAGTGGTGCACTTTATTACATTTTCACTTGTTTCACAAAATTGGAAAAAGAAAGAGATTTGCTGAATGTCAAGAGGAGAGGAGGGAAAAAAATGAGGAATATAAAGATCTGGGTGAATCATGAGAAGAGAGAGAGAGAGAGAGAGAGGGAGAGGGAGAGAAAGACTGACGTGAGTGCAATTCCCCTCCACACTGTCACAGCTATACTGTGTGTGTGTGTGTGTGTGTGTGTGTGTGTGTGTGTGTGTGTGTGTGTGCTCCTTACAGCTTACTTCTCCGTAATGACATGTCAGATAATAACATGGCTAACAATACAGCTCATTACTGGCCCACACACACACACACACACACACACACACACACACACACACACACTCAAAACACTGACAAGACGGACAACACAGCTTATTAACCGCATCCACTTCACACACACACACACACACACACACAATGCAAATACAGTCAAACTGAATGAAAGGGGGCATGTGAGTGGGAGAAGTGGATTGTGCCGTGACGTCGCAGGTTTGAGCCCGAGGCGTTATCTCACTCCTCCTCCTCCTCCTCTTCTCCGTCTCTGTCCTGGAAAACACCTCGCTCTCGTTTTCCAGCAGCTATTTTTGGCTCTTTATCTCCCGGACGAGCGGCGTCCCGGTTCCAGTGCATGTTAGAAGTCCACAGGGAGCGACAGCTGGCATCGAACAGGTGCACGACGGCATCAAAACATCCTGATTTGAGGTTTTTTCTTCATCCGCTGACTCAAATATCCAAAGGCCAACTCCACACGACAGCTCAAAGGCTCCAAATTCAGATTCATTCTCCCCTCGCACGTTGACACACACACACACACACACACACACACCTGATGTTTCCCGCCTCCTCATATTTTCACATCTTCTCAGTTTCACCTTCCTACAGCTGCCACACCAAAACAATGCACCTGCCAGCACCACTTAGCGACCTAAATAGTTCATACACAAAAATGACACTGAATCCACATTTTTGTGAAGATTTGGGTTTTTAAAGGCTGTGGTCTTAAACTTTTGATCAGCTGATGAACAGCCTCTTTCAGTTTAATGGTTGTTTGAAATAAATTGCTTACTCAATTTTTTTTTTTTTTTTTGTCTCACTCCCATTTCTTCTTTTTGCATTCTGAAGCTCTACTTAGAAGCTTCTTAAGATCCAACAGTGCAAAATATAAATTCTTGCAATTTCTCAACTGGTCTTAAAATTTTGATCAAGAGTGCATGTTTTAAAATGCATGTACTGTATTTTATGTACAGAATCAACTGTTTGAATTGGCGTTCCACTGTTTTTTATCATCTCTAGCTCCGCCTACGCAAGTGTCGAGATATTTCCATGTGACATAGCAAATTAAACTTTTGTTAGTTCTTACTTTTCATGCTTGAAGGTAATGTTTTTTGTTTAATAAATAAATAAATTTAACAGTTATGTGTGTGTGTGTGTGTGTGTGTGGTTTATTTATGGTGCATTTCCTTTCTCCATGCGCTCCCTCTCTGCTCTGCCTTGTAGCTCCTCCGTCCTTTAGACCAAAACCCGGAGCTTTCTGGCTCTTGATGTCGTTGTTCTCTGCTGAATTGATCTTTGCTTGTTGGTGTATAAAAATCTCATGTGTGCATCACCTTGGATAAAAGTGTCTGCCAAATTTGAATTGTAACTGTAAATGTATTTTTGTTGCATCTTTTTGTGACAGGCCACACCCACCACCACGCTCCCTTTCGGCCAGCTGGTGTAAAACATTAATCAGCTCGTCTTTGCCACATGGCCAAACTTTCCACCGAGTTTCGCTTTGTTAAGAAAATCCATTTGGGAGTTAGGCAGCATTTCGTGACAGGCCACGCCCACAGCCACGCCCCATTTTGGCCAGCCGTCATGAAAAGTTCATCTTCTCTTACATGGCTCATGACCGACGCTTCCACAAAATCCTGCGTGAATCCATTCAGAGGTTATGCATCTTTTTGTGATAAGCCACGCCCACAGCCACACCCCAATTTTGGCCAAACAGCATGAGCAGCTCTTCCTTTTATCACGACGGAGCTTCCCACGAAATGCTGCAATGTCACATGAACCGCTTCAGAAGGTATATGTGTTTTTGTGAGAGGCCACACCCACTGCCACGCCCCCCTGTCGACCAATCAACCAATCAGCATGAAAAGTTAATCAGCTCCTTCTTGGCCTGTAACTTCTGTTTCCACTATCAGTTTTGTGCAAATCCATTCACAGCTTTTTGAAATATCCTGCTGACAAAAAATTTTAGGACCTTGGTGAAACAACCGTGTAGAGAAACTGCACGTTTGAAATAAAACGAGTCATATTTTCTGTAAATATCAGAATATATTTAGCGATTAACTTGCAACCTGGAGTGTGTTATGTTATGTTATATATATATTTTTATTATTATTATTTTATTATTATTTTAGATTTTTTTTTTTTTTTTTGCCTGTTTTGTATTATCCCACTTATTGTGCACACTTATATGTTAAATTGTACTTATATACAAGTTTGGTAATATTGCTGTTATTACTTTTTGTTTTTGTTATCACTGTTATATTTTTGTTTTTGTTATTTCTGTAATTTTGAAAACTTGCAGAACATGTTATCAGTATTGGAACACATTGTACACCACCCTTCTGCAAAAAAAAAGAATAATAGTAAAAAAAAATATATATATATATATTTAGCGATGATAGTGGAGATGACGGACTTGAAAAGGACTTGGGAGGGGCGTTTCCATGACGCACGTATCACAGCTCATATCTTACTGACACAAACACAGTTATGTTTTCTGTCAGTTTTTCCCACGCAGACGTCCAGCGACTTCCTGCTGAAATACGCTGCCTGTCGCTTCGTCTGTTTTGTTGCCAGAGAGACGCCGCCTGTCTAAACACCCGCAAACAAAAAAAATAAATAAAAAAAACTGATTTAGACACGAGTGGCCTTTTCAATTCACTGCTCCTTTACCCCGACGCACTCAGAGCTGCTGCTGCCTGACAGCTCTGAGTGTGTGTGTGTGTGTGTGTGTGTGTGTGTGTGTATCTTCAGTCTACTTGAGTGCAGACAGATTGATGGATGGCCCCTGTTGAGTACACTGCGCACACACACACACATACACACACACACACACACACACACAGATGCAAACAGCCTGCAGACAGACTGGCTTTGGTCAAATCCCAGGAAGAGAAAAAGAGAGAGATAAAGTGGTGAGTATTAGGAGTGTGTGTGTGTGTGTGTGTGTGTGTGTGTGTGTTACCTGGTTGGGGATGTGCAGGTTGAAGTCCAGTCCACAGACGAACTCTGAGTGATGCTCCACTGTGTCTAAAAGAGGCTGGTTCCTGCTGTAATCCCAGAACCTACACACACACACACACACACACACACACACACAAAAGGTCTATACATTAGATTATAAAGACACAAATAACCAGTTGGTCTTCAATGTTTCTAAAAAAACATAATCTTTCAGAGTTCTGTAATAAATGTTAGAAAAAAGGGAATTGTCAGTAATTCTCCATCATGCATTTACACTGAATCTCTCCTGCCTTACAGCTGCAGACAATTCTTTCTTTTACACAGGAAGATTTAGTCCACCAGAATAAAAAAAAAGATGTCTCTCAGCCTGTTTGTTAGAGCAGCTGCCCTCCTCAAAGTCGACATTTTGAATAATCGATCACAGACCCCCTGCGGACGACGGAGCGGTTTGAATCAGGCGTTCCCTTTTTTCTTGTATTTTCGTGCAAACGTCATTTAGGAACAGAGAATTGAGGTCGTTGTGGTCGGGCAGGTGCAAAGCTGAACACCAATACCTGCTGTTTGGGGTCGAATAAGGGTCAGATTTTGCAAATGGAGGACACAAACTACGGTAATCCTGAACGGTTCTTGGGAATAGATAAAAAAAACTTGGGACCGAAAAGACACAAGAAAAATATTGTTAGAGGTTTATGATGACAAAAGTTAGACTACCTCCAAAGCATCTCAAGTATTAGATGAATAAATCTCGAATATTTTTTTTCATGAACGATGAGATTATTTCAATCTAACCTTTTTTTAAAGAGCTGAGTTCGCTTACATCTCAGGAAGTAAATTGTGCGAAAACGAAGAAGTACCTTTAAATATGACAATCTTCCTAGATGAAATGCAGAAAGGCACTGATGCATTAAAAACCAGGAAAGCCCCAGGAACTGATGAACTGAGGAATGAAGTCCTAAAATCTCTACAGGCCACCAAAGTTTTACGTTTGCCCAATGATTATTTTGAAAATTGAATTATCCCGTCCTTTTGGTGTAGGTCTACTGTTTGTCCACTACCTCAGTCACAGAAAAGTGAACCTCGAATCGCCTCAAATTACCGAGGCATCAGTCTACCCAGCACGGATTACAAATTACAGACTTCAGACATGAACTGTGAGCTGATGGTTTTCTGAGAGGAGGGCAAGCGTTCAGTCGATGAGCAGAAGCGTTTCTGAAAGGCAAGAGCTCGCCCGGATCACATTTATCACGACGGAGGCCAGAAATCCAATAACGGACAAGAAATCAACCTTTGTTTGTTATATCGACTTTGAAAAGGCCTTTGATTTTACCGATGGAGAGCTGCTCGCCCACTGTCTTCTAAAAGAGGGGATGAATGTGGAACTCGATCGGGCAATCCGCTGTATAAAAGTCCTACTGCCGGTGTAAGAGTGAATGATGAATGAATCGGTGAATGAATCTGGTGTCAGACAGGGAGACTGCCTGTTGTTACTGGTTTGGCCAAGGAAATAAGAACTCTAGGTTTGAGTGTTAATTATACAGAAAATAAGCTGAAAATCTTTTAATCCGCGGATGATATTTTATCGGCTGCTGAAAATGAAGCTGATTTTCGATCTATGTCATCCTGCACTGAGTGTGGGGTAAAAACTGGAGGCTAGAGTAAGACTCAGATCATGCACTTTAGACAGCCTCGGATGCAAAAAGGAGCAATTTCTGTTCAAGGAACGGCTGGAATATGTGGGCCTCTATAAAAAAAATGTTGGTCTCCACTCGGATGAACGTTTGAGTTATGAATCTGGACGATGTATATTGGCTGAACCCACAGGTAGAGCTCTTGGTGGTGTAACAGCCAAAACCACACACCTCACTGCTCATTTTTGGTTATGAGTGTTATTCTACATTACATCAAATGTGTGTGTGCATGGTTATGGATTATGTATCAGCTGTGTGGAGCGCCAAAGGGAATAGAAAAGGGGAACGGGTTCACAATAGTTCTTTAGGTGTCCATAAATTTGCACCTGTGCTGTACTGTAACAATAATATGGGATGTGAACCATGTCAACACAGATGGAAAGCTGGTTGAGCTCACTTGTGGTAAAAATAATAGTGAAAATAATTATCAATTAAAAAAAAAAAAAAGTGGTAGAAGCTCTGAGAAGGTTGAAAAGTTGAAAAATTCTAAGCCACAAGCTGAACAGTTTAAAATTTGAATGAAGTTTCTAGCTCAAAGCATGACAGAGTAACAAATCATTGAATATTGCTGAATTTTGGAGCAGCGGTCCCATTCTTTCCTATGGGGAAAAAAGTGTAAATAAAGCTTAATAATTCAAAAAGTTTTAAAGTTTTCAAAAAGTCGAATAAAAGCAAACATCACACAAAGAATGAAATTTTTAGCACTAAGTATGTGGAAGTAGTTCCGTGCCACAAAACGTACAGAATAATAAAGAAAGAAACAGTAGGAAGAACATGATGAAATAGGAAAATGCCACTCTGCTCACATGTTCAACCTGTGGGATGATAGAGAGTTAGTACAACAGCAGAAAACTCAAAATCGTGTTGCTTTCTGGTTTGGCACGACTCTATTTCATTCTTCTTGCAGCAGTGCTCTTTCAATGAGGCTCTCATTTTTGCAGCAGGGAAGAAGTTAACGCACCAAACTTGGTGGATGTGTTGCACTCGCATGGAGGAGCAAACAGCACTGTACCACCGAGCGTCTGGCCAAATCTGATTCAAGGAACTTCTGAGTCAGTTACAGTCGTGCTATTTGTTTACACCGCCATTTACTGCGACTTCAAACGGCTGAAAAAGAAGTCTAATCTTTCAGCACAAGGAGCAGCAGAGGTTGCCAGCAAGCAGGCCCGTAGCAACAAGGCAAGCAAACCAAGCAATTGCCTGGGGCCCTGAGCTGGCCGGGGGACCCCAGAGAGCGACTGGTTATGAACTAAATGCAACGACAAACTGGAGAAATGTTAATTTGAGTGTGATTTTATAGTTACTATGCAATTTGTACTTTCTTTATACGTTCGATGTTTTGGGATGGTGGTGGTTTTTTTTTTTTTGCAAACGTTCAAATGTAAATATTACTACGTGTACAGTATGCAACATATATAAGCGGTATTTGCACTGTCAGAAATAATTTATTGTAATAAAGTGTGGGCGAACTTAAACTGTATGTCTATGCTGTGGTTCCTGTAGGCTTTGGCCAGGCAGGGTGGGATGGCGCGGGGCGTAAGTTTTATTTTGCTGTGGTCCAGGGATGTCAGCGTCGAGGAGGGTGGGGATGGCCTCCAAGTCGATTTTGCTTGGGGCCCCTAAATTCCTTGAGACGGCCCTGCCAGCATGCGGGCAAATGTGAGGTGAGATTTCAACAAAAGCAACAAGAAAGCGTTCAGCGGAGCGCAGAGTTCGGCTAAAGTCGCAGCTCTGTTTGGTCTGAGCCACGCGCCCCGTTCAGCCCATCGGCATGGAAAATTGGTCAGGACTGCCTCGACCCATGACTGACCTCCCAGCCGGGGTTCGTGATAGTTCACAGCCCAGTTCGTGCTAAGCCCCGCCTTGCCACGCCCCCTTAAGATGGACTGAGCTGTAAATCACTTCTTTGCTGACCCATGACCAAACTTCCCATCGAGTTTTGTGCAAAAATATCCAGAATTGTTTTGTTATCCTGCGGCCAGACGTCATTTTTGCTTCGTGTACATAGAAAGACAGGGAAAATGCAGCGCACGGAACATATTTTTACGTTTATCTTTATGTTTTGGGCTTCTGTGCACAGCTCTGGACGTTGACACTGAGAGGAGACAAAGTCAGACGCCTGAATAAAACCTCCGTCTGCACATCGCTCCATCTCACCGTCCAACGCTAAGTATAATGTTAGACGTCTGAGTCAGGACTTAAAAGGGAAAGGACAAGAGGGAGACAAGGAGTAGGAGGAGAGAGAGAGAGAGAGAGAGAGAGAGAGAGAGAGAGAGAGAGAGAGAGAGATAACAGGACAAGGAAAAGGGCAGAAAGGGAAAGAGGAAGCAGTGGGAAGAGAGATGAGGAGAGAAAAACAAAAAATATAAAAACAGAGATTGGACAGAAAAGGGAGAGAGAGAGAGAGAGGGAGAGAGAGAGAGAGAGAGAGAGAGAGAGATGAGGAATGGAAAGAGAGCGAGCGAGCCAATAAAACTCCTCCTCCAGACCTCAGCCAGCAGCAGCCAATCAGACTAATTGAAAGACTGTTTCTCTTCCTGGTCTTGACAGAGTGGCATGTGTGTGTGTGTGTGTGTGTGTGTGTGTGTGTGTGTGCGTGCGTTTGTGTGTGTGCGGCAAAGCCCTGACGCAGCAAATGCTCCCTCCAGACTCATCCACTTTGCAAATGTAATTAAATCATTTTCAGTGGGAACACTGCAGCTCCCATTGGGCTCCATTAGGGCCATATTAATACTGGAACTGCAACACACACACACACACACACACACACACACATACACAGGTCTATATGATGACGTACGGCTGTCTGGGGAGAGCCCGGCATTGAGAGGAATATTGTATAGAGAGGGACTTGGTGGTGTAAATCATTGCTCAAGCTGTTTCTTTTCTGGTGTGTGTGTGTGTGTGTGTGTGTGTGTGTGTGTGTTCCATTACACTGCAGTACACTACTTTACATTTAGGAGCTGGGTGGTGGATAATTCATACTGAGGCATGAGAAAAATAAACAAATAAATAAATAAATAAACAAATAAAAATCCTCTCTCTGCCACAGCAACAAAACGTGCCGCCCAGCACAAAAATGATTGATCAATTAATCAATTAGTCGACCAACAGACGATTAACTGATTAGAAATGAGATGAATGTGTAAGTCAATTATCAAATAAAAACTCAACAGTGGCCGTGATGTCCCCACAACTGGTGCAAGTCCTCCTGAATGTAACTTTTTAAAATCATTTTTGTAGCTTCGTTTATTTATTTATTTGTTTATTTTACGTGTGAAGTGCAGCGTCTGAGGCATCGCTGCTTATTTTGGCCTGTTGGTCACTTTTTGTGGTGAGTCATCACTTTGTACATACTGGATGTTAAGGTATAAAAGGCATCATTCACCCAAAAATCAATCAGATTTGACCCTGACTGAGATATTGAGTGAGACGTTTAAGTCCACATTAATAAGTGGAAATCTGAAAATGCATCTTCGTTTCTCGATTTCGCTCCTCCACCCGCACTAAAACCTTTCTGTCGCATCCCTTACGAAGCAAAAATATATTGCAGTATATTGGAAAATATGATGTGATCTATTAGATAATACATTTCCATATAAGGGAACTAGTCTTTATATTTTCCAATATACTGCAATATCTGAAATACACAATTACTTATATATTATTCCATATATTCAAATATATTGATGCATATATATATATATATAAATATATTGCATTATATATGTTTCACCAATATATTATTCCATGTATTGCTAAGACATTTTCAAATACATAACATATTTAAATATATTGTAATTCCATACATTAAATGTAATATATTGTAATATATTTCATGTAATATATTGGTAAATATATTTTCTTTCCATAAGGGATGACATATATTTATGTATGGCTGTCATGTGATCGTGGCAGGTACCAAAACAATCAACATGTTGGACGAAGTGTTGTTCTGTGCATGCCTATTGCAGAAATGTAAGTGTTGTTGGCGTTTTTGGAGTATATGGCTAACTTTCTGAAAAGTTTTTGAAAACACGAGTCACACACTTGACCTCTGTAGCAAATTTCAGCCTCACAGGTAGAAGTCTTTCTACAAAATTTGGCCAAACTACATGAATCTGTTTAGAAGTTCTGCAGCTTTTTAGGATGGGCCACGCCCCACTGCCACGCCCTCTTTTAGCCAACTGACATGAACACACCTTCACACAGACACACTTGACATCTGTGGCAAATTTCAGCCCCAAATTTTGATTTTTCAGGCAGAAGAAGCTCAGAAACCTCACAGGATGGACGGATGAGGCCTAATCCATAATCTCTTCTTCAATCGTGACGGACACTTTTGACAGTTTGGCTGCAAGTCAGACTAAAGAGGCGACCTGAAGACATTTTGGGCTCTGCTAACTGATGACGTCATTATTTTTTACATTAGTGCGACAACTCAAAAAAAGGAACCGGAGGAGTGAGCGAAAATGAAAACAGTCGGTCATCGATAGCTGCAGTGCTGCAGGAGAATGACGGATCCTCTCTCCCAAATCCCAAAATCCCATTTTATTTGGACTATCAAAGGTTACTGCTCAGTTTAATGTCAACTTTATGTCAACTGAGTTTCCTAACTGAGTCTGTGTTAATGTTGAACGTATAAATCTGTAAAACTGCTGACTTTTAACTTCAGGGTTAAAGATGGGCTGATCCTAATTTGATACAAAATTTATACAATTTCTATAAGTTACAACTGATAGACAGCTGAGAGAAAAGCATGATTAAGTCTAAGGTGACATTAACAGTGGGCTTTCAAAATAAAATGACACCAATAACTCTGACTTTAGTAATCACAGAGCCCTCGTTAGGCTTGTCAGTGTAATTTGTGAGGACTGATGGATGTCTGCGGACGTCCTGCATCCGTCACACTCACTCCAACCCATTAGGCCAATTAGTGTCATGTGTTTAAATGCCAGAACACTCTGCTGTCTCTGTTACCGTGTCAAATGTCGTCTCTTCAAATGTCACATGTCGTCTCTGGATGTGCCGTGGCAAAAGCTAAAATGTCTCCTCCGTCCAAGTTTCGTCTAAATCAGACCGACGGGTTATTTATAGCTCGGTTTAAAAAAATGTTTTCTTTGGGCGTGTACCGTGTAACACTGAGGGTAAACAGCGGCGGCGTGGGTTCGAATCCGGCCCGGTCTCTCTCTGCTGTGACTGTCAAATATAGCAGAAATGTCCAAAAAATAATCTTAAAAAACAAAAAAACTAGAGATTATGGAGACGCCATCAGGTGCAACTTGTAAAAAACAAAAGTACAAAACTGCATTAACCTGAAAATACAGAAAAAAACAAAAAGAAAAAAAAAACAAAAAACAAAAAGCTAAAATTATTAATTAAAAGTGAAAAACACAATTGAAAAACTCTTTTCTTTCAACAGTGGTGCCACAATTGAGCCAACCGCTGTGTAATTTTTAAATTAATTAATTTCTTTGACTCAGTTATGGTGAGTCATGCAGCCATGCCCTGTAAACGCTGCATTCCCTCCCGCTTTCATGTGTTTTTCTCCAAAGCGGTAAACAGTTTGCTTTCCACTCCAGCCGACCCCGAGCAGCTCCGGCTAAATGAGTGAAACAAGCTGTGAAATTGAATAAAAACAGCAGAACGGGAACAAGCCGGTGCCTCGTCCGTGAAGAGGAGAGAGACACTTCAAATCTTCACTTCACTCGACTTTAATCGGAGCGGAGGAAAAAAACGAAAAGTTTGGCGAACGCGCCGATGTGTCTCGTCTGTTAACCGGGAGCCGTAATCAGAGCGGAAGTTGTAAAATGTGTTTTTTTATATTTTGCTGTAAAGTGCTCGGTGTGTAAAATGAGAGAGGTGTGGGCGTGGGGTGGGGTTTTGTTTTGTGGGGGGGCATAATTGAATACAGGTTTGGATCGCTGCAGCACTTTGATAAGATGAAGCTGTATTGATCGCCGTTGGGAAACCAGGTTGTTGCTGCAGCAAAAGGTAATGAAAAGGAAAACAGAATGCAAACAGAACATAAGAACAAAATGGCAAAAACAACACAAATGGTTAAAAAAAACAGAATAAATAACAAGAATGAAAGCAATAACACAGAACAGATAAGTAGCCAAGCAGGATGATGGATTATATGTGTTGCCTTGTTACTTACAGATGTGTCAGTTTATTTGACTTAATAACAATAAGCTGGGGTTGAAACAGATGAATATTGTTTATTTTAAATCCAAGCACTTCCAATTTCTAAAGTTTATCTTTTCCGTTTTGCATACACAGCAAGTCGTAAGATCAGCAACTATTTTTAGAAAGCGAGGGTGGGGAGAGGAGAGTCAAGACAGGTGAAGCAGTGTAGACAGTCTGGTTATTACAGGCAGGAAAAAGCAATAATTCATGTCACTGATGAGATATGGCAAATCTGTCAGATCTGAAAGTAACACAACCCAACCAGAAGTCGAGGACGAGGGTCAGAGTGCAGGACAGTCGCAGGACGAGGAGTCAGGTCGAGGGGATTCAGGCAGCAGTAATGTTAGGAGTGTCAAAATAAAAAAAAAAACATATTTCAAAATAAGAGCCGGACAGCTGGCCAGTTCAACAAGTGGACTCTCTCCTCCTGTCAGATAAGCTAAGATTTGGGACTTCTACCAGCCAAGCACACCTTAGTCTGATCTGAGAGCAGGGCCTGTGGTTCTCAACGTGGGGTCTGGGAACCTCTAAAGGTCCTTGAGGGTTTTCCAGGGGGTCCCCAAAAAAACAGGGCACATTAAAAAAAAAGCTTTAAAATGATACTTATCATTATTTTAATCATATAATCAGAACTTGTAAAATACATTGCTTGTAAAAAATGTTTGCTTGAGCCGGTTGAAGGCACGGCACACGAACCATCATCAGGCACACCACCATCTCATTTTGAGCCAGGAAAACCCTGAATAAGCACAAACAGGAATATGATGCATGTTCTGTGTATTTTCGGGGTGTAACGATTCACCAGATCCATGGTTCAGTGAAGGCCTCGATTTTTTTTTTTTTTTTTGTTTGATAGAGAGAAAGAGAGCGATGGATAGGCTTAAAGTAGGAAAAAACGCAAAAACAGAATGTGGTTTATTAAATCAACTATACTTTGGCACCTCAAGGACATTAAAGGTCAGTGATTGTCCCCTTTAACACAGTATGTGATTATTAACAATGACAAAAAAGTAGTTCTGTAGATTTTGTTATGTTATGATACATAAACACAATCCCTTCGCTGTACACTGTTGGCACATCTCCTCCTATAAAAGTTAATAATCCAATTTCCACTGATAGGCTGTCGTTAGTTAGGAAATGTAAAACTGGTTATGAAATATCGTGATTGTGAAATGGTGCAAAAAAAACAAAACGCGCCAGGGTCCACATCAACCTGCCAAAACACGGAGGAAAAACAGGAAACCGCACTCTGCTAGCCGTTTCATGCTTACGAAGCACTGTGACGACAGATTTACTTTAGAAATTAACTTTGCACAAATTAAATAAGTAAACATAAATAAATAAAAACGTCACTGAAGACCAGTCAGGAAAAAAAAGCAGTGTTGAGTTGGTGCATGCAGTTAAACACCCCCCTCAGCTCAGACCTCGATTTTTGTTTTCAGCGTATAAAAAATAAAGTTGTGTACAAGATGTTTACAACGTATATATGTATATATATGTAACATGCTGTTACATATAAAGGCATAAATATAACTGTATAAACACGTTGAAGAGGACGTGTGCTGACTGGTGAAGAAATATGCAGAGATGAAATGGGCACACACACACTCCCTCTGTCTCTCTGTTCCACTTTCTCTCTCTCACTCACTCACACACACACACACACACACACACACACACAAATGCAACACCTGCAGTGCAGTGCATTGAATCTGCAACGCAATCAAGTGCCGAGGCTGCAGACTGACTCTCTCTCTCTCTCTGTCGAAATGAGCCGTGCTTCTGCCAGAGGAGCTGCGTTAAGAGCTGAGAGGCACGATGAGGCGAAGCTTTTCTGCAGCTCGAAACCACTTCAGGTGAAACCACTGAGCGAGAAACTGTTCCAGCTCCCCCCCCCCCGGCCACGGTCAAGCTGCTGGAAAGCCGTGACCCCCGAAAATGCCTCCTTCACACACTTTGCTGCCATCGCGGTGCAGCTGAGATGCAAGACCTGCAAGCCGCCATCACAGCAGCTTCAGTCTCAACGCGCTGAGATCTGCTGAATGTGTTGATGCTTTTAAGCAAACAGTGAATATTCAACTTTACAGGTTACCCTTATAGTTTCAACTCACCCTTGCTGCTTTCAGCTTGTTCTGTTTAACTGTTTAAATTTCTGTTGGAATACTTTTAAAATCTCTTCCTTTTTTCACTGTTTTAAGGTCAAAACCTACATATACAGAATCTGTAGGCAAAGGAGAAGTTTGCAGTGTCAGAAGCATCCTGGTTTCTATTTCCATTGTACTCCAAGTGGTTTTGGTTCGTAGTTCCAGTGGTTTTATGAAGGTAAAGAGTCTGTGTGGGAGGGAAAGAGGAGAAAACACATCGGCTGAAACGCCGTCTGGACCAAGAACCTACAAAAACGATCAGTGTTTGTGTGTTGTGTGGAGAAACGCTCAAATCGTGTAATAAAAGAAAAGCAAAAGGAAATTGAAAACAGTTGTGATTGTGTACAAAGTCACTTCTTTTGCCAAAAAACCCTCATTTTCAGACAGATTATATACGCTTACGAATACACATGTACTGATTTAAACTTCTGCTATAGAGTTGTGTGCCAAAGAATTTAAAAAAAAAAATAAATTAAATTGAAAAACAGTAGGAGAGCAGAGATGGGAAATAAAATCTTGGATGGAAAACCACCAGATTACCCGTCTCAAAGCACCTGCTGCGTCGCTAAATCGTGTTTAAAAAGAAACCCACCTTCGTCTGCTCCCACACAGGGATACTAAAGATTTCACAAAATATAACAATCTCCTGCCTCTGCGGCTAAAAAAGTCCACAACGTTCACAAACCACAGAACTGATAACTGAGGGGACTATTTTCCCTGGCGGAGGGAATGTTTATTCACGCAAAAAGTCATCAAAACACAAACAGCGCTGCTGCTTTCAGGAAAATGAATGTGGAGGACTTTATTACAGTGAAGTTTGAAGCCTCTTAAAGTTAATTTTCATATTGTAGTGGGATTAATTTAAACCGACAAAGGAAAAAAGGAAAAATGATATCGGAGTTCCACTGCAAAAAGTCAAAATCTTACAAAGATTATTTGTCTTATTTCAAGTAAAAATGTCTTATTTCTGGTCAAAATATCTCATTACACTTAAAATAAGACATGATCACCTCAGAAATAACTTGTTTTTAGACAGTTTTCACCTGTTTCAAGTGAAAATTTACTTGAAACAAGTGAAAATTAGCTTGAAACAAGAAACAAATTTTGCCAATGGAACAAGCAAATTTTTACTTGTGACACAAGTGAACAAGTAAAAATTTGCTTGTTATGACTGCTTGATTTGGGAAAAGATCGCCAGAAATATATGAAGAGTTCATTTGCAAAAACAGATAAAAGCCATTCTTAAAATGAATACACCTTTTTCACTGATACTGCTTGGAGTACACACACACACACACACACACACAAAGCATGATTTAGGATAATAAAAATTATGCCAGGCTAAATAAACATATAAAAATAGAAATAAATATAAAGTAAATTTTAATAAAATTCCAAAAAGTTTAAAAAGGTTTTAATAAATTCAAATGGAGATATCTGTTTTTGCAAATGAGCTCTTCATATATTTTGCAGATATCACGCTAAACGTGCAGAGCCACTGGTGTGGCCCTTTTTAAAAGCTCAAAGGAAATGACCTGACAAGCTTATAATTATCTTCTATGATTCAACGGTTTTGCAGAGTCCAGTTATTGTAATATTGACGCTTATTATTGAGGAAGATTTATGAGCTGAGGACAGGCTGAATCATTGTGTCTGTGTGTGTGTGTGTGTGTGTGTGTGTGTTCAATAAAGAGAGAGAGAAAGGAGCAAAACAGACTTTTATGATATGAAAACACGGCACGACTATTACATTACAGATTATGAATGAATGTTTTCTGAGCCTCGGTCGTAAAAAACTGAACCGGCGCCGTCATATCTCACAAGATCGCCGCCCTCAATGCAAATACCTTTATTTGAAAGCAGGAAATAACAAACAGAGGCCTTTCACCAGCATGAGGCTTCAAGTGTTTTTTGGACGGAGGGTTTTTGACAAAGTAGAGGTGTGTGTGTGTGTGTGTGTGTGTGTGTGTGTGTGTGTGTGTTTCGAGGACAGATGATTGCCCGTCCTGCTGTTGGACAAATACGCAGCATGTTTGTATAAATGAGGCTCGCAGTGTCTTTTGTCTGCAGTTTCCATGGTAGGTTATTATTTAAAGGCCCATTGTGTTTCATTCAGGAGAAACGGCTCATTCACCTGTCAGCTGTGTGTGTGTGTGTGTGTGTGTGTGTGTGTGTGTGTGTGTGTGTGAGTGTGTGTGAGTGTGTGTGTGTGTGTGTGAGTGTGTGTGAGTGTGTGTCATTATTACTGGGAAACTCATTAAGTCACTGCGGAAACAGGTAGACTATAGAGAGAGAGGGGAGGAGGAGAGAGAGAAGGAAATGACAAAGGCAGAGGTTAAGAGAGAGAGAGAGAGAGAGAGAGAGAGAGAGAGTGGCCTAAATATAAAAAAATCAAGAATCAAAGAGGAGAGAATAAAAGAGATGAGGGGTAATAGAAATGAAAGGCAAGGGTACAAGCAAGAAAGAAAGAAAGAAAAAAGAAAAAGGAAAGAAAGAAAGAAAGAAAGAAAGAAAGAAAGAAAGAAAGACAGAAAGAAAGAAAGAAAGAAAGAAAGAAAGAAAAAGGATGAGAGGGTGATTTGAATATTGAGATGAATCCGGTGACGGCGACTACGGCGGTTGATGTTTCTGATGGTTTAATTAAGACAGGATATTACTGCTAAGACTGAAAACACACACACACACACACACACACACACACACACACACACTCACACACACACACACACACACACACACACACATACTCACACACACACACTCCCGGGCACATGAGGAGAGAACATGTTATCTCGAGCAAACATCAGACCAATAACACGGTGTTCAGATAGCAGAGACACTCATCCTCAGCGCCGCTTTCAAGGAACGCCCCGACTTTTTTTTTTTTTTTTTCGCCGGGAAACTCGACTTGACTCGAATTCACCAGGTGCTGTATGTTTTTTGTTTTTTTTTTAAATTTTGCATGAGGACACACTGAGCGCTTCAACCCTCCCATCACCTCCGAGGCAGTGAGCACAACGTTGTACCACTGCAAAAACGCAAAATCTTACCAAGATTATTTGTCTTATTTCAAGTCAAAAATGTCTTATTCCTAGTCAAAATATCTCATTACACTTAAAATAAGACATGATCACCTCAGAAGTAACTTGTTTTTAGACAATTTTCACTTGTTTTAAGTGAAAATTCACTTGAAATAAGTGAAAATTAGCTAGAAACAAGAAACAAATTTTGCCAATGAAAACAAGCAAATTTTCACTTGAAACAAGAGACAGTTGTCTAAAAACAAGTTACTTCTGAGGTGATCATGTCTTATTTTAAGTGTAATAAGACATTTTTGACTTTAAATAAGACAAATAATCTTGGTAAGATTTTGAGTTTTTGCAGTGTAAGCCATCAGCTGCAAATGTAATATCGGATTCTTTTTTTCTTTTAGATGCCACTTTTTTTTTTTTTTTTATTCTTCCACTGTGTTGAATCGAAGCTGCGCCTGTTGTCAAGGAAAATAAGTCGCAAATAAGTCGTCCTAAAAATATGACGCAAGAAATTTGGTGGGGTTTCTGAAATACGTACACTGCAAAAACTCAAAATCTTACCAAGAATATTTGTCTTATTTCAAGTCAAAATGTCTTATTTCTAGTCAAAATATCTCACTACACTTAAAATGAGACATGATCACCTCAGAAGTAACTTGTTTTTAGACAATTTTCACTTGTTTCAAGTGAATTTTCACTTTTTCCACTGGCAAATTTTGCCAATGAAACAAGCAAATCATCTAAAAACAAGTTACTTCTGAGGTGATCATGTCTTATTTTAAGTGTAATGAGATATTTTGACTGGAAATAAGACATTTTGACTTGAAATAAGACAAATAATTTAAGATTTCTAAGAATTTTGCAGTGTAGAGGCAGTAGGGTTACTATAGGAATATCACAGAAATATTACAGGCTGATTTATCCCTTCAGACCTGCTGGAATAATTCAATAATCTGAGCCTGAATGTGATCGGGTCGAGCTCTAACACATGTGGAAAAATGTCCTCAGTGATTGGCAGCCGCATTACAATGAGACTGGATATCTGCTGCCTGTTAAATGACATTTTATTTTTATTTTTATTTTGTTTGTGTGGACGGAGGACCGGCAAAGGAAGAATTTAATTGTACGGTGGAAGCGCCTGTTTTACTGCCGTATGACAATCACAGCCTCTCTCTCTCTGAAATGAGTGAGTGTGTTTATTTGCATATAGAGCAGAAAGGTGAGACACAATTACATGTGGGCAGGTGAGACGCATTTTAATCTGTCTATCTATCTATCCGTCTATCTATCTATTTATCTATCTATCCCACTGGCAGATGCTTTTACATTGAAAATGAGGCTGAATGACATTTGAAGATGGACACTTTGTGCTGAGTGTGTGTGTGTGTGTGTGTGTGTGTGTGTGTGAGACAGCAGGTGTCCAAACACACAGGCAGGCCTTGATTCAAGTGTGTGTGTGTGTGAACAGACTGGCTTTACACACAGGTGAGCGGAGCAGCAGGTGACACACACAGATTTCACTCGTGACCCGCGGGACTCTCCACTCTGTGTCAAAGCGCTCGTCGCCTGTCAATCAAACGCTGTGGGTTTTCTGCCGATGCACTCAAAGTTATAATAGTTCACTAAAAACAAAACTAAAAACTAAAACTCGGTGTGAAGAAACATTTGAAATAACTGAGGCAGAAACAAAAACCTGAACAATGGGCACTGTGTGTAACAAACTAAATAAAATATAATAAAAAATATTCAGAAAATATGTTCACTTTTGGTCAATTTGGTTAAATTTATCAACACAGCAAGCGAGAGGAGGCGTTGGTGCTGAGGATTACTGAGACTGAGACGTCTAAATATCATGTTCCACATTCTTAAATATTAAATCTTGTCTCACATATTCTAAAAAAAAAAAAAAAAAAGTAACACTGAAACTAATAAAGTCTAAATTATAACTGAACATTTTTAAATAATAAAAACTGACTGAAACTAAACTGAATTGATAACAAAAATTTAAAAATGAGCTAAAAAAAATAAAAACTAATGAAAAATACAAAACTAAAATAACATCTGGATGGAGTTTGAGTTTGTCTTCTCCGTGTCTGTTCAGCCAAGGCGGCTCAAGCTCACGACCCGTTTCCTTTTCTTCTGTTTATTCCAAACAAAGTGTAAATATAGCATGAAACTCGTGACTTCCTGTGTTTACAGCGGCTAACGGACGGGCGAGCGCTAAACGAACTGGGTGTCAACGCCGAAACTAATCAGAGCTGAAGAGAGACGGAGATCTGCACTAAACACCTCAACACAACACTAATCAGTGCTCAGGAGTCTGAAGTCCGTCACACACACACACACACACACACACACACACAGGGTCTTTTTTCACAACAACACACAGGAGCCAGTCTGAATGGGAGCAAACAGGAAGAGGCACTCGTCTCCGTTGTGGTTATTGTTTGAGTTTCAGCCGACTTGCAGGGAAATGGTGGCGGCTGTGGTGAGGAGTGAAAAGGCGACTGCCGGCGGATTCGAGTCTGGCTTCGTCATGGAAACGCCGACCCCACAGGAGCCCGCTCATGCCCCTTTTCCACCAGAAAAAACCTGGTGCTAGTTCAGAGCTGGTGCTAGAGCCGGTGCTTAACTGGTGCCAACGAAGAACCGGTTTGCTTTTCCACCGGTCAAGAGCAAAGTGGAGCCAGTTCAGAGCCACGTCATGACGTCATCGGAAAACGTGATGACGGGTGCGCGAGACGCTCGCTCAGAATCACAATAACCATCATGAATGAATGAATGAATGATACTTTATTAATCCTTTGCAGGAAATTACATTGTCACGGCAGCTTCATCACTTCAACGCACATAAAACTGCACACTCATACTATACAGCGGCTGCAGCGTCTCTGTTCGCCCGTCCTGTCCTGAAGCCGGTGAAACTGATCAGTGAGTCGGGGATGATGTTCGTGAGCAGCGTCTCAGTCAAGCATATAACGCTGCTTTCCCGATACAGTTTCTGGCCCCGGGTGGAGCAGGATCTGGATTTATTAGCGATGCAAATACTGCTTGTGTCTTTACAAGCCTACATTTCAATACAGAGGCGAAAAACACAATTATTGCCGGCTACCTGTCGGATTCGTGATCGGAACGAATGACAGCGATGTTTAGTTATAAAACGGGTGCTTCTCATCCTTAAATGTAATTTGCTGAGCCGCGTTCCATGCCGCTGTAAAATCAGTATAACCCGCGGCTTCTCAGGGATTATTGTTTATGTTTATAGCGTTCGCAGTTCCTGTTTTGTTTTGTAACCCCGCCCACCAATGACGCGGTGGGTCGCGTCATCGGTTCTTTCTCTGGCTCCTGTTTAGCCCCTGCTCGGAGTCGGTGCTTGCCTAGCACCAGTTTGGCCCCAGCTTGGGCGGTGGAAAACCAAAAAACTGGTGCTAAGTCAGGCACCGGCTCCGAACCAGCCCTGGTGGAAAAGGAGTATCAGAAAGCACCTGGTGCTAGTTCGGTGCTGGTGTTAGAGCCAGTGCTTAACTGGTTCCAACAAAGAACCGGTTTGCTTTTCCATCGGCCAACAGCCAAGCGGAGCCAAGTCAGAGCCACGTCATGATGTCATCGTAAAACGTGATCACGTGGGTGTGCGAGACGCTCGCTCGGAATCACAATAACAAACATGGACGACCCATCGTAGCGATGCAAATACTGCTCGTGTCTTTACAAGCCTTCACTGCGGTCCAGAGGTGAAAAACGTAATTATTGCTGGCTACCCGTCGTATTCGTGGTCGGAACGAACGACGACTACGTTTAACTATACGTTTGTAGTGTTCGCTGTTCCCGTTTGGGTCTGTAACCCCACCCACCAACGACGTGGTGGGTCGCGTCATCGGTTCTTTCTCTGGCTCCTGTTTAGCCCCTGCTCGAAGTTGGTGCTTGCCAGTTTGGCCGGTGTCAGGCACCGGCTCCGAACCAGCCCTGGAACCTCTTTGGTGGAAAAGGGGTATTAGATCCTCAAGAGTCGAGGATTAAACGCCATCAGGACCCCTCGGCCCTGGAATGACCTCCAAACATAAGCCTATGTAAATACAAAATAAGAGGAATTTCTTTACAGTAACACTGGTCATAATTAGGGATGTTACGAGAACCCATACTTCTGTACCAACAGTCCACAAACACAACAGCACCATTTTATCTGAGGCACCGGAGGTACAGATGTGGCCTCCAGAGGGCCGGAACATATTCATCCAGAACTGATGGAAATATGCAAAATATGCAAACGCCGCCGTCGAAGTTTCTGGACGAAGGGGGGAAACACTTCCAACTAAGCCAAACACCTCACAGACAGGCATCTATTCATGTTAAGTAACGACAAATGGTATTGTGATTTCCTTATCCTTAAATAAACCAGACGTTATTTTAATCATAGAGAGCTGGCACTGCTGTGCAGCAAACAGCGTTCAACAGATTTTAATAAAGGAGTGTATGCTGAAATAAATGGGATTTTTTTCTTTTTTCTTTTTTTTTTTTAATCATGGTATGGAAACAGGTATAAAGAATAGCAGAAATCCACTGGTATCGGTACTGACTACCGAACTTGTGGTCATTATCTCACTAAAAATAAAAAATCCAGGAAACCAGTAAGTGGACCGACACACCTCCCATTTTTTACAAAACTTTCTCAAAATTTGGTGCACCAGAGCAAAGTTATTATAGGTTCACGTTTTTTGTTTTTTTCATTTTTTCATTTTTACTTTTTGTTTTCGATTTCAGTTTAGTTCTAATCAGTTTTTAAACCCCAGCTGCTGGTTTAGTTTTATTTTTTGGAAAACACAAAGTTTTAGCTCAGTTTTCATGAGTTTCAATGTTAATTTTAGTCTTGTAATATACGGTTTTATTTGTCAGGGGAAATCAAAACCTCAACAAAACAACATACCAGTTTAAAAAAAAAAAAAAAAAAAAATATATATATATATATATATATATATATATATATATATATATATATATATATTCACTTTGGACAGATGAACACCAAATAAATTGACAAAAATGAGTGTGTGTGTGTGTGTGTGTGTGTGAGAGAGAGGGAGAGAGAGAGAGAGAGAGAGAGAGAGAGAGAGAGAATGTGTAACAGGATGCTACTCACAGTGATAATACACACTCAGCAATATTTTTTCCCGAGTAAATAAAGGTTAAAAACTTCACAGAAAGGCTGCCGACAACAGATAAAGGAGACACTAATGGCCGACGATGTAAAGAGAAGAGTTTTCGGCTAATGAGGTGATTATAGGCTGCACACACACACACACACACACACACACACACACACACATAAATATATAACCATATACTGTACATACACACTGCATGCAAATGCAGAAACTCATTCATCTATAGGCTCAAACGAGTGCAGTACACACACCATTAGCCACTTACACACACACACACACACACACACACACACACACACACACACACAGACACACTCACATGCAAACACACACATAACCATATACATACATTCTGCATGCAGACAAATGCAGAAACTCATTCATGTATAGGCTCAAACAAGTGCAGTACACACACCATTAGCCACTCACTCTCACACACACACACACACACACACACACACACACACACACACACACACAAATCCATGGCCGGATTGCATATGAGAATGGCTGATTATTAGCCCGATAGGTGTTTGGGTTGTTCAACGGGACAAAACAAACCTACGTGCTGTTGCTACGGAAGAAAACACACACAGGTAAATGCACACACACACACACACACACACACACACACACACACACACTTTGTCCCATTCACTGTGTTTGTTTTAAGCTCAGATGGTTGACACTGGGCTCTTGCAGCAGCAGAGAACAGACGGGAATAAACTGAGATTAAAGTGAGATTCTCTGTGACGCTTTCAAAATGTGAAAACGTTCCTCGGCCACCGACACCGCGGGGGATTATCTCGTTATTACATCGTGGAACCCGCTGCGACACTGGAGGCCGATCCAAACGTAAATTAAAAACATCAGGCGCCTCCCGCGTTATGTTCAGGTCTCGCGTCATTAACGTTTCGCTCGGAGGCGGCTTCGTTAATTTGCTCCGACGTGGCGGCGTTTCTCTCCCGGCGCCGGGTGTTTACTGCCGTCCCCCAGCGCCGCGAAGCACCGCCGTATTCAGCTCATGTCCGGTGCTGTAATCATGATAAAATGATGTTAATTTAATCTTATGAAATGTTAAATTAACCTAAATTATGTCACCAGGCAAGCTGAGAACATAAAAGGTTATTCAAGGAAGTTCCAGGAGTTTTAAAGACCTTCCTGATGCCGGCTGGGACGGAGTACGGGACCGGTTTCAACGCTGAAATGAACATAAACATGAAACTGTGTGTGTGCTGAATATCAAATATAAAAGTATGGAGTGCAAGACTGAGCTGAACAGTGCAACTTATCAAGATCTCAAACTCACTTGCAAATGTAAAGATTTTATTTAGGCTCACATGTCATTAAACTCAAGACATTTGAAGACTTTTTCAGTTTCTAAAGACACACTTAACTTGTTTTGGGAATCAAAATACTAACAGTTTCCCTCACTGTCTGAAAACAAGGCAGATTTGATGCTTGTCACATTTGTGAAGGAGCCAAAAAAATTACTGTAATGGAAAAAAAAAAGTTATGTTCTTTATCATATCAGTAAACACTGGGAAGTCCTGCCTGAACAAAGTGCCTGCAAGTTTTATCAACTTGAATTTCAGACATTTCAAGACTTTTTATTGCCAGATAGAATAAAAATCACTTTGAATGCTGAAAAAAATAAGAAAATTAAAACATATGTTGCCAGAGGAGCAGCAAGCAACATAAAGATATATTTTTAAGACTTTTATTTAATATTTTAACTGAATTAACAGCTTTAAACACCACATTAAACTGTATTCCAGACTGAAGGCCTTGAATTTAGATATGATTTATGATATTTTAAGGCTTTTGTTCAGGACGTACAGACCCGTGTTAGTTTTCATAAACACACTCTGCTGACTGGAGGGCTGCCAAAGCAAAAGTCACATGACATGAAGTGATTTTTTTGTGTGTTTTTTGTTTGTTTGTTTTGTTTTTCTGGAACTCATTTTTGATGCTAAATCACCAAACTCGACATATTCGAGGACGCAAAAGTCACAACAAAGCGTATCAGTGACAAAGTGATCAGGTCCCAGTCAGAAACGACACAAAATGAACCATCTGTTCAATTCTGCAGAGACGTCGGAGCTGATGCACCAGACAGACAGATGGTAAGACAGTTTATGTACGAACAGACGCTACGCTGTGTCAGAACTAAAACTCATAAAAACAAAAGAGACAGACGGGAGAGCGAAAAAGGGAAAATAATTATAAAGCAGCGTATTCTTGTAAAAAAAAAAAAAAAAAAAAAAAAAAAAGTGAGGCAGTCTTGCTTGAAATTGCAGGTTTTATTATCCCGAGTGCTGCTGCAGCGCTATAACAAACCACCCCCCTCTCACTCTCTCTCTCTCTCTCTCTCTCTCTCTCACACACACACACACACACACACACTCCACTTAGCATTATCACACATTATTAGCCGGTGTCCTTGGTCATTACTTGTAGGATTGACACCGTCCATCCACTTTATTGGCTTTTGCAGAAACACGCCTCAACACCTCAGAGCACAATTCAATCCTTTTCAACGCTCCGTAAAGCTGAAAGTAGAAATTCAGGTACAGACTCGGGTACAGATGTATATTTGATATCG
This sequence comes from Myripristis murdjan, assembly GCF_902150065.1. Classification (NCBI taxonomy): domain Eukaryota; kingdom Metazoa; phylum Chordata; class Actinopteri; order Holocentriformes; family Holocentridae; genus Myripristis; species Myripristis murdjan. The sequence continues at coordinate 6,929,600 of NC_044003.1, forward strand.
CAGTGAGGCTGATATATTTCAGTGATTCCACTGAAATATGATCAGAAAAATGTCTGACTGATCTCAGGTCACGTTTCACTTTCTCCTCTCCCCGTGCCCCTTTCCCACTCTTTCCTCTACTCTCTTATCTCTTATGTTTATTATTTGGCTTGTAGTTCAGATAATACCGAGTCACCACTGATTGTTTTTGGGAGCAACTTCTCTCCTTTTCTTCTTGTAAGAAAACTAACTTTGTCATCACTGTTGCTGCTTCTTTTTTTAACCCCAAAAATGATGATCTAACTGGTGGAATGATGACTTTACCCCGCCTTCTGGCCCCTTGTATATATTTCCCTCATTGATGCTAACAAGAAGACTGACGAGCTTCATTTTGGCAGGGCGACTCTTTTATGTTATTCTTTTATATATTTTTTTTTCTGAAATCCAAAGAAATTGACCTTCTGGGAGGGATCTGCCGGTGATTTTACAGATGTTGCGATTGCAATATGATTAACGATTTTGGTAGGAATGCGAATCTTTGCATCATAATTTTCAGTCTCACTGGAAAAAAAATGTTAAATTGATGATCCTGTTATTTTTACTGGGATCTGTACCAAACAATATTTTTTTATATATGTCTGGAGAATTCGATTTGGCATCTCCATAACACAACAACACTCAAAAATTACAGTTCTTGCAATCTGGATATTGTACTTGGTATTATTCCAAGTTTGATTATATTTCCATCAATTTTTCAGCTCTGATATGAAGCTGCAGATCGGATGGTTACACAATAGAAACATTTAACCATATTATTCTATTTTAAAAATTCACTTGGCATGCACACAATAGCAAAGAAAAACTATATGAATTTAAATCTTTGTCTGTAATGCTGGTTCAACATTGGGACTATTAAAAAAACACTTGTTGCTCATGTCAGCTGACAGAGAGGACAGAGACACCCACACACTGACAGATCTGCAAATTGCGATGTAACTGAATGCTTGTATTAAAATGCTTTTAATATGCATCCAAGAGCACAAATTACATATTTATTCAGAGATGGGGTATTACACATCCTTGGGCTTGTAAAAGTATCAAGAATCAAAAAGTGCTGAAGGCTAAAATGAATAACAAAAAGAAAAGTTGCTCATTCGTTTTTTTTTTCTCTTATTTGTCTAATGGGATGAGATGAGTTTTAATAAGCTCCCTGGGGTTTCATTGTCTCTGCCACACAGTTTGTGTTATTCCTCTATAACTTTATCATGCATGTGTGTGTGGGAACTGAACTAAACCTACACCTGCATAAAAAAAAAAAATTGCCTGCCGGTACATCATTTCCAAAGCTCATTAATATACAACACCACAAAATGCTCTAGATGCTGAAGCGCTGACATTTTGGCTCCTGGTACTTGAGGTGTGAAATACCGCGATGGCTAAATAACTCATAATAACTTTAATTGCAAAGTGCAGTTACAAAACAAAGTTTACAAAGTGGTTCACAGTCAGGACAAAAAGATATTCGAGCAGCGTTTCACGACCAGAGAGGAAATAATGGAAATAAAAAGGAGGCAGAGTTGATCTTACCGGACAGTGAAGTCGTACGAGCAGGAGGCTAACACCGTCTTACTGAACGGAGAGAACTGGAGGGAGAGATGAAAAAAAGAGAGAGTTAAAATTACCAAGGGGAAACAATAAAACTGTAAAATGAGTGCAAGGTTGACCAATCTAAGTGTCTAAATTTCAACAGGATACAACAAAGGAAAAAATATAAATGGAAAAACAGAATATTATAAATTATACAGGTGTAGCTGACGGGGTTATATAAACCTGCAACATCTCAGAACTTGTTGGGTATAAATGCATCAATGAGAAATACAGGGAAAACTATGACTTACAACATTACCTAGTCAATTAAAAGTAAATTAAAAGTAATTAGAAGTAAATTAAGTTGAAGTAGTGGAGATTAGCTAAACAAAACAAGAAAAAAAAAATCAATGCCGACTATGTGGGATATAAAAATAGACCAAAAACTGGAATATATGAAAATAAATGTCAGTGGGATGTAAAGAGACATATACAGTAGAATGCATCATAAACATATCAACATATATATGCAGTGTACTGCTGTAACAAGGCTCAGTCTACATACATACGCATGCAAATGAAACCTGATAGTAGGAAAAAATATGGTATCTCAAACTTACAGTTTGCAGAAGAGTGAAGAAGTTTGTGTTTAGTTCATAGAAAATTACACCTTACACAAACAGAGGATGGAGAGTCTACTCAACATTCAAAAACATAAACAACAGGAAAAACAATTTGCATCTGCACCAATTTTCACCTGCACTTCTTCCTTACATTCGTTTAGAAAACCTGTTTGAAGATCAAGCAAACGCTACTTGATTCTGCCTCCTGGATTTTAAGTTTTCAAGAGGTGCTTTGCTTCATAAGTGTACCTTTAGCTCTCGCAGCTTTAATGCACAGAGCGCTTGCTCATTTGCATCTCTTCTCCTGTTGACTCAGTTTCTCTGTTACAAATGGGTTAGTTAATTGCTCTAATAGTCTGCTTGTTCACCTCAGATGCTGGGGAACTGTTCAAAGTGCACTCCCGGCTGCAGAGCAGGAAGTTACCAACACGAAATCCAACAAGAGCTGAAACTGAACAGCACTGGAAGAGCACCAAGAATCGTGACATAACACCAAACATCAGTGGTTTCTAGGTCTGATAGCAGGCAACAGCAGTCACTGGACAACTACGATCCCCACTTTCAGCTTAAAGAAACTCATAGTTCAACAGGAATACCTGGTGGAAAACAGCAGACGCCAAACCTGACTAACTATCAAAAGTCAGGACGATACTGATCATGAAAGACCCCGACAAGAGAACAGCACCATCCAAATCCCCAACAGCAACCTACTTCTCCACAATGTGGAAACTGTTAGGCATCATAGCCACATAGATCCTTGAATGCCTGGCACTATACAAGATCAACAAAATACTAACAGCTTTAAACAGGATCTCAATAGGGCAGCGGAGAACACCAGGAGCCAATTCAACGAGTGATCATCAAGTGTGGAATATACCAAGGTGATGCCCTGTCCCCTCTGCTGTTCTGCACAGGCCTGAGCCCTTCAAACCAGATCAAGAGACCAGTTTCAGTGCGCGGCCACCACCTCTACACTGACAACATCAAACTGCAGACGAAAAATGAGTGAGACATCCAATCATTGATCCAACTTACTTGGATCTACAGCAGCAACATCAGGATCAGTCTCACTTCTCCGGTCATTTGGACTGGACAAGACTGAGCAGCAGCTAGTGAAAAGAGATAAGGTGGATTGGACTGAGGAGGCTGACCTTTCATTGGTTTCCTCCACCAGCAAAAACATGTATGTTAGGTTAAAGTTTGTCCAAGGATGTTGCACATTGGCTGCCCACTGCTTCTGATTACTTAGGATGGATCACATGCATCTCAAATGCAAAGGATGAATTTTTCCATGGGGAAAAATGGGGAAACCATGGGGAAACCATGATAAGGAGATCTCACAGAGTAAGACAAATCCTTTTTAATTGACCTATTAGTTTGCCAAATCAGTATGATATATCCCAAAAGTTATGTTAATTAAAAAAAAAAAAGGACATTGCTTGTTTGGTAACTTCAGCTTTTGTTACCAGGCTGACGTTACACTGCTTCTTCTCAACTCCAACTAGCTGTACAAATCTGGGCTTTTTTTTTTTCTCGCCCAACGAAAATTACCAGGGCAAACTTGTGGCTTCAGAAAGGAACCAGTGGGTGAAATCACAACATCTATGCCCTTTTATTATGGTCTACAAAAGAGAGCAGCATACACTGAGCAACACAACCAGGATGTGGTGATCTTTTACAGGAAAATCTGTGCTGAGTATAGCCTGGACTCTGCAAAGTCCAGGTGAAAGACACTAGAAAGGGTGGTTGAGACTGATAGAGCTACAATCCTGTAAGACTTTCGGGTCAAGACAGATAAACAAGCACCGGTCAACCAACCAGACACTGTGGATAAGGAACAGAAAACAGCAGTGGCGATAGATGAAGCTAGGAAGAAGCATCGAGAACTGAAACTACTGAAGATATGGAAAGTGAAGTCGTCTCAGAGGCACATTTGGGGCTCTGATCCCCAAACTGAGAAAATCACTCCAGCAGATTTCAAGAGCAACAGCTGAGATCTCAGTCCAGAAAAGTGCAGCTCTAGAAACATCTAAGATACTGCGCAGAACCGTCAAACGCCCAGGTATCTGGTACGGGGGACTCAAAACTGAGGAAGACATAAGAACAGAATCCATACAGGCGAGTTTTATGTAGCCTATATATTTGATGCCAAGCCCAACTCTGATATTTTTTTTTTTGTATTTCATTTTTCCTGATAGAATATTGCTGCTGCAACATCCCAGGCTTCATTTTATCTCTTCAGAGTTTGGACGTTCCTCATCCAGTGCTGATCCCCTATCAGCAGCTAGAGTTTGTCGGCTGGAAAGTGAAAGTATTTTCTTCTCGGAAAAACCTACACGCAGGTAGTTATCGGAACTGCTGAATAAAACATTTTCCTCCCTCAAGAGCTTTTCTGATGACTGTGCTAAAACCACTGATACTCATGTTCAGCCGACGTAACTGTACTTGAACTTGCCTGTGTTTAAAAGTGACACTGTTCCATCAAAATGACATAATGGCGATGGTAGGGTTCGGCAGTCATTTCTGCCTTTTTTCCTGCTCGGCTGCTTCGGGATTGTGCAGACGGAGGCAGAAGGGGAAAAGTCCAACCGAGAGCAATTTCACTGACTTTCAACTCCTACATTAATTTATTTGTTCATTTGTTCCCCCCTCTTTCTCTCTCTCTCTGACAGTTAACCTTCATTATCAGGCAGATTCACTCTGCTTAGTCCGTCTAAATACCTTCCTCTCTACGACTCTACTGTCCTTTTTTTTTATCTCTCTCTGTCTCTTCCTTCCCCTCTCTCTGTTTCTCAATTTACTGGAGTGAAATATACATCTTATATATGATCAATATATCGATCCAAACACATCAAATACAAAGACATACAGTGAGCAGCCATGGCAACACAGCATCAACAACAACAACTACATTTTTTTTCCCACTGGGACACATTTTTCCTCTTTCCATATCGGACGCCGTGACAAGTTAATACAGATTTTACTGCCCACTGTGGCTCACTTCGTTTTTTCCTCGAATATAATGCAGTGTTTGTCCTTGAATGTCTTCGAATGGATTCCATCCAAGCGTTTTTGTGTGAATTATGATTTTATTGACTTTAAAATGTTGAACAATGTTGAAGGAGCAAATTCACATGAAGTTTCAGCAGTGCGGCAGAACCTTTACTGTTCACTCACACTTGAGGCAGGCGTGTGTTTTTCCAACAAGGAAATGCATAATTTGTCAGATACATGACGGCACAGCTGACCTGACAAATAGCTTAATCAGGCCGTAAAGTGGTGCATCAGAAAATCAGATATGTTGTTTCTCACGTGCGTACATCACCATGGTGGCTGCACGTGGCTTCACTAGTTTGTGCAAAATCAAACAGGCATTGCAAATACTGAAAATATCGTATTTTTATAAAGCTGCTTAGCTGAGTGATTGTCTGCAGTCGTTTCATGACAAGACACCGCTGGCTGGCTGATCACTAATCAATAAAGTCAACTGGACTTCTTGGCTGCAGAGAGGTAGCAGTCTGTTTTTTGGCAACAACAAAATGTGTTCATTTGTCAGTCAAAAATGAGTATTGAACAACAGCAGCTCGGCCAAATGCAAATCGATTCTTGGAAGACTCTTCATTTTTCTGGTGGATGTTTCTGACCGTTTTTGGTGACTTTTCAAATTTGGTTAAAATTCGCTAAACAGTTGAATGGAAACAGAATCTGTCGCTCCGATTATCTGTTTCTTTTTTTTTATCTCTCTCTTTTATCTCTCCGTTTCTCTGCTGATTGCAAAACCCCACGCCTCCTTTCTGCCCCCTCCAGTGATTCAATACCGGCTGGCAGATTTGCAAACACTGAGAAGCAACACACGCACACGCACACACACACACGCACACACGCGCACACACACACACGCACACACACTCAGACAGTGTCGGGATGAGCTCTTCTCTCTATGAACACCTCGCAATCGATTGGTGGGCGAGTCCTGAACACACCACTGGAGTCAGCAAGAGGACACAGCAGTATGTGCACGTGTGCCAGCGTGTGTGTGTGTGTGTGTGTGTGTGTGAGAGAGAGAGAGAGAGAGAGAAAGAGAGAGTGAGAGAGCAAAGTGGCAGCGTAAAGAGGATGAATCTGATTTCTTGGTTGTTGGTTTTTTTTGTTTGTTTGTTTTTGTTTTTTTTATTATTATAATTATTACCAGTTGCTGCAACAAATAAAAACAAAACCATCAAACCATCAAACATCTGGAATCACACAGGATTCCCATTCTATGGGAAATGTAAAGTTCCTTGGTGTTTTCATGACTTTCCATAACAAAAATATTGAATTTGAATGACCTAACATTAACATTAGTTTTTTGTTTTTGTTTGTTTTTTTTGACAAAATGTGAGGCACACTTCAGATTCGGACATTTATTATCATTTTGATCCGCCAGGGAAGTGAACATAACATGAACACAATAGACAAAATATTACGTTTGGTGAATAACTGGTTACTGATTTTTTTTTTTTTTTTTTAAACTGATGGCTTGTCCTAAGAATTCATTTCATTTTCTGACTTTCCCCGTCTGAGATGGAGCCGTGGGATTGTGTCTCCTTCGGTTTTCAGCTGCATAAACCAACAAGAGCTTATTGCCGGAGCGGACTGCGTCTTAAATTAGCAGCCGCCGCAGTCAAAGGTCACGCGTGTCACAACGTCTTGACATGTTTACGCCGGATTTGATCAAAAGCATGGCCACTTTGGGTCAAACGTGTTCGGTACATGAAGTCGAATCGCTTGTGATTTTGTTGATACGACCCCTTTAAGTGATGGAGTTTGACACCCCTGCTGTAACCCGTCCCAAATTAGCAACAGTTTGGCGAGCCGGAAGGCCTTCAGTCCCCCGGAGACCACGCCCTCGTAGACGGCGCCCTTCGAAGGAGGCGGCGGACGCAGCTGTGCTCTGACGGACACGAACGGATGTCTGATCTGCTAACGTCACGTTTGGGAAAGGACGAAAAGTCGCCACGCTTCATTACCGCGCCCGTCTTTAACGCTCAGGTGACTGGCTCGTCCAAATGAAATTCATTAATCCAATTAACTGTTTTAGACAGTAAAGAGCTGCGGGAAACACCACTGTAGGTGTGTGTGTGTGTGTGTGTGTGTGTGTGTGTGTGAGAGAGAGAGAGAGAGAGAGAGAGAGAGAGAGAGAGGGAGACGTCTGTGTGTGAAGTGACGTGTGCTTAATCTGAGTAACTGGGGTGTGTTTGCAAACTCCTCCGCAGCTGTCTGTTCTCTCAGACTACAGCCTACACACACACACACACACACACATACACTCTGTATGTGTGTGTGTGTGTGTGTGTGTGTGTGTGTGTGTGCGCGTGGTCTTGTTAAGTCCATTTAAGTGGGTGTTTTGATGCTGTCAGGCCATGTGCTCCATCTCCGCCATCATACACACACACACACACACACACACACACACACACACAACATTGGCTTCCTTTTCCTAACACAAGCTCCTTCAAATATCATGTGACAGGGAGTCTAAGTGTGTGTATGTGTGTGTGTGTGTGTGTGTGTGTGTGTGTGTGTGTGTGTGTGTGTGTGTGTGTACCTTGACTCTGCGGATGGCATAAGTGTGGCCCAGCAGCCGACTGACGGGCTGCCGGATGTTCCTCAGGTCCCACACACACACACTGCAGTCCACCGAGCCTGTCACCAGGACGTTCTGCAGAGAGAGAGAGAGAGAGAGAGAGAGAGAGAGAGAGAGAGAGAGAGGGAGAGAGAGAGGGAGAGAGAGAGAGAGAGAGAGAGAGAGAGAGAGAGAGAGAGAGAGAGAGAGAGAGAGAGAGAATTAGAAAACTTTAATTAGTAATTAAACGTAAATCATTGAGTTAAAAAGAGTTAAATCATTGACACATAAACCTGAGACGGTTTGAGGTGGTGGGGCTGTGAGAGCTCAGTGCACTTTAAACACTGCAGGCTGATTAAATTCACTTTACATTGAAGTAAAATTGGTTATCAAACTAAATTGCGGTTAATTTAATGACAGTTGGTTAAATTGCACTTTACAGTTAAACTGGCTGAACTTACTTCAAACTGAAATAAAGGTTTGATCACTTTAAACTGAGTTGAAGCTGGTTAACTCAGAGTGACATAAAACGGGTTGAATGCACTTTAAATAAAATCAGTTCATGGGATTATCAGCCCCGTGTTTTTTCTTATTTAGTGTTATTCCTAAGCTCTATATTCATCGTGCACTCTGATGTGAGAGTTTGTAAAAGTCATAAACTGTCATAAAGTGGAGTTTTAATCGGTTCCAGCAGGACTGGGTCGGCTTTAGTTCCCCTCGTAGGGTAACGATATCGTCTGGAGCCTGAAGCCCAAGCAGCCGCCCAGCAGAGAGGAAACATCCTGCTGAAGGCTGAAAAAAGATCCGGCTCAGGAAAAAGACTCGGGAAAAGTCGGCTGACAGGCCTCTCCGAAGAAACGACTGCAGATTCTCACCGTCTCAAGATATTTTTTTGACATCCAGTGATGATGAGGACACACATTTTAATGAAAAAAAAAAAATCTAATTACTGCAGATGTGAATTTTAAACTGAGCTCTGACATTTCAGGGGCGTCTGCGGGAGGTGGGCGGTTACCTGGTCGTATTTGCACCAATCACAGCTGAGGATCTCGGCCTTGTGGGCTGGGACGGCCAATCGGCACACGGCACTCTTCACATCCCAAACTCTGAGAGTCCCGTCACCTGAGAGCAGAGAGGACGGCTCATTACTTGGACTAATCAGGCTAATTAGGCTTTATAGACAAATTGATTGATTTTTAATAGTCACTTTTGTGTTATGCATTGTTGCATAATTCCAACTTCAAATTAGGATCTTGAA
>NC_044003.1:6944486-6969486 GCF_902150065.1 Myripristis murdjan
AGGAAAGGAAAGGAAAGGAAAGGAAGTGAGGAGGGAAAGGAAAGGAAAGGAAAAATAGAGGAAAGGAAAGGAAAGGAAAGGAAAGGAAAGGAATAGAGGAAAGGAAAGGAAAGGAAAGGAAAGGAAAGGAAAGGAAAGGAAAGGCAGAGCAGAGGAGAGATGGTTGGGGTTTCTGGCTGCTCTCTGACGCTCTGATGCGTTGCAGCTCTGAGGGCCACTGACACCACTGATTACACTGGAGGAGCTCACACACACACACACACACACACACACACACACACACACACACACACACACACACACACACATACACACACACACACACCACACACACAAACACACACACACACACACACACACTCTTGATGACGCTGGAGGCAGGGGTCCATGCTACTGTACCACAGCTGGAGATGGAGAGAGGAGAACGAGAAGCGAGAAGAGGGATGAGAGGAGGAGGAGGAATGAGAGGAGGAGGAGGAGGAAGGAGATGAGAGGAGGAGCGGCACTGGGAACATGGGAAACCCCGATAAGCTTATCGGGATGTGACGGCATCTGCCCCCCGCTGTCTCCATCCATCCATCCATCCATCTATCTCTCTCCCTCTCTCTCTCTCTCCCTCTCTCTTCAAAGCCAGCAGTGACAGTGGAGCCTCTCATGCTAATTGCTAAAAGCCACCAGAGGGGAAGCCTCCGCTGCGAGATAAGGCAGCGATTCTCCACCGTGCGCTAATGCTAGCTCGCTCTCTGACATCTCATTATCCATCCACCCATCCATCCATCCATCCATCCATCCATCCACCCATCCATCCAAACATCCGTCCGTCCGACCCAGCATGTTAATTTATTATTTACTCATTTGCATTGTGAGCGTTGAGGAAAGCGCAGTGGACGGGGATTCATTCGGGCGTTGCATGGCGATACGACAATAAACCAGGATACGACGTCGCAAAACTGTGTGCTCGTAAACAAAGAGAGAGGAGCACACACACACACACACACACACACACACACACACACACACACACACACTGCCTCCTGTCTCTTTGGCCATTCAGCGGCGTCGCTGCTGCTGAAAATCCCCTCCTAACACCACGACACACTGCTGTTAAAAAAAAAAAAAAAAAAAAAAACGGTAAAAAGAACAGTGAATTTAGGTTTATTTGAGCTATTAAGCAATTAAATGTCTTTCAATCTTTCAATCACTGCCCTTTTCTACCCATTAATAAAATATCATCATTTCTGCAAACCCACAGTCGTTAAAATCTGCCGGCAATTGATAACTTGATGTGGCAGTTTTTATATGTTTTTGATGCTCAAAATCATTCTTGTATGACAGTTTAATTATGATTGCTTTAATTATTATCAGCATTAAAACTTGTACCAGAGCCTTTCCTGTCTCCTGGAAAGCACACGCGTCAAAAACACGACAAGAAACGAACACATCTGATTCGACTGCAGAGATTCAGCAACAGTTCTGATGTATTTTCAACATGGAGGGAAAAAAAACACACTTTGAACTTTGGAACCGATGACTGTGCTCAGTATGTTTTATGTGATACGTCTTTCTAGTTTCTAAAAACGGGACGTCTTTTCTCCTCGTCAAGGTCAAAACGCCTTGTTGCAGCATTTTGCACAACCCAGAGCTGCTGTGTGTGTGTTTGTGTGTGTGTGTGTGATACCCTGGCATACAACAATTTGGCATCAGAGAGAGAAAAAATTTTAAAAAAAAAAAAAAAAAAAGCGCTCACATGCAGCTCGCTCAGCAGATCTGTGCTGCAGGACGTTTCCGTGTGCACGAGGCGGTGTGTAATCTGGCAGCAGGAAAGCTCCCGAGGTATTTCACGACTGATCCTGGATATGAGTTATACTGGTAATTATCCCACTATAAACATTTACACAGGCTGCATAAAACACAGGAGATGAGCAACGGATTTACACACTGTATATATACTCTGTGTGTGTGTATGTGTGTGTGTGTGTGTGTGTGTGTACAGTGCTGATGAAATCCCTCAGACAGCACATGGACTTAGCAGAGTGCAGCTGAAATTAAATAAACAGCAAGACACCACCGGACAACAAATGCGACGTAATCTATGAAATCCCCTGCCACTCCTGCAACAAAGTGGACATCGGGGAGACGGGCAGGAGTTTTCTCACACGGAAAAGGAACACCAAAAGGAATCTGAGAGGGAGACAGCAAAAAGAAAAAGAAAAAGCACAACTAGAAAATATGAAATCGGCCATCACTGATCATTGCGAAAGAGAAAACCATGTTATGAACTGGGAGGAGGCCGCTACCAACGGTGGATTATGGAGGCAGTAGAGATTAGGAAACGTGCTAACAGGACGATGAACCGGGACGAGGGAGCATACATGCTGTCACACACCTGGACCGCAGTCCCAGGGAGGCGACCTGACAGCAGGAGGCGTGACCGACCGGTCAAATTTGACATAAAGGCCACGCCTCCGTAACACCAGCTGATGAGGCACGTCACCGCCCGACATTCTGGTGACTAGGGACGGTCCGATCCGATTCACTGGATCGGTATCGGGTCCGATCCAGGCCAAAATGACTGGATCGAGTATTGGATTTTTTTTTTTTATTAGAACCCGTCCGATCCGATCCATAAGCCCAAGCTATCTCATATATCCTCAGCTTCACTTTGCGCGACATGCCATAACACAGACGAGCTGTCGCCATGGTTGCCATGTGCCTGTGTTTTCGTCACGTGAGCAGAAGCTGGCAGAGCTGTAGTCATGTACGTTAACGGAGGACAAAAGCGCAACGTTTGCAAAATGAGTGTCTCAAGGGGTGGCAGCAAAACCGGACGTTTTAACACAACGAACTTAATAAAGCATCTGAAGAAGCGTCTCCCTCTCCTTTGCCGCTGCAGTGGTGTTGTAATTGAAAAAAAAAAAAAAAAAACATGTTCTAACTCGCTGTATGAATGCATTAAGATTTCTGGGGTGAAAAACGTTTAGATGTCAGTATCAAGCAAATTACATCCACGTATTATTAACAACTTTCAGAGTGACAAAAAGAATCGGATCGGTATCGGCCGATCCTCAAGGCTGCAGTATCGGTATCGGTATCGGATGTGAAAAAGTGGTATGGAGCCATCCCTACTGGTGATGCTTCTGATGAAGGCGGAAGATTCGCGCCGAAACTGTCAAGGTAAAACAATTTTTTAAAATTTTGTCCTTTAAAAAAAAAAAATCTACGGGAATTAAATAAACAGTCTCATCGAAACAGACGCGCAGTAAAATCCTGTTTTATACTGGCTGTGGCTCGGTTGTGTGAACTTGTTAGTTTTGTTGACAGCCGGCGCTGACGAGTCCTGCTGTGGTGAAGAAACTGACTCTGAACTCACTGGAAGCAGCATAATGCTCATCTGTTGGCTCAAAACACCAATTTCATTTAATCTAAAGTTGGCAGGGGTGAAAGATGGACTCATAATGTGATAAAATGATGATTTCTGTTCTTAGTTTTCTCTGTTTGTATCACTTTAAAATTAATATTTGGGTTTTTTGGGGGCTTTCGGGAGCAATTTGAGGACCTCAATTTGGATTCTGATGTGATTCATCTATTAATCATTAAAAAAAAAAAAAAAATCAATAAACTACCCGTTACTCAAAATATTCATTACCTGCAGCCTGACTGAATTCACTACTGTACTGTCATAACTTATATTCTGAGTAATGTGGCAGTAATGTTATTTTACTGATTGTTATTATATTCTACATTTTATTTTATTGTTTTTATATTGTTTTATATTTTATTCAGTATCTTATTCTTGAGTTTTTTATTATTGCTGTGTTTTTATTGTTTTAAATCTTTTTATTCACTCTCTTGTCTGATTATTTTTATTTTTTTAAATTCTTGATCTTTTATTTTTTTAATTAACCATATTTTATGAGTGTGCATCGGTCTCCTAGTCCTTTTACTTCTTATTTCATGCTCATTTGTCAATCAAGATGTAAAGCACTTTGAATATCATGCAATTGTTTGAAAGGTGCTATATAAATAAAATTTGATTGATTGATTGATTGATTAACTGAGTAGCTATTTTCTAAACATGAACAAGATCAGTCTTAAAGCTGAAAAAAATATATACTTTTTTACATGGTTAGATTATCAAATACAGTATAAATTTCATGATTGTGGCTTAAGGAGTTCCTGATTCAGAGCTCTTCTACAGGAGTGTTTTATTTTTAAAAAAATAATAATAATAATAATAATAACAAGACCAACTTGAAATGGCTGCCTGACATAAACAACATTAGTGGAACTGATAGATTCCCTTATTTTATTTTATTTTTTAACATGGTGATATTATTAACTACAGCACCGTTTTCACAAGTGTTGCTGTAGGGACTTTTTTATTTTCAGTTTTATTTTCAAAAAAATCAACAGGACCAACTAGAAATAGCTTGAAATGTTTTTTTTTTTTTTTTTTTTAATGGAAAAAAAGCTTCTAAATATGTAATACTGATGAACAAAGGTGGTTTTTCAGGGGTTTAGCCCGTGGCTGCAGGGGGACTTTATACATCTAATGGTGTGTTCATTAACATGGGGAATGGCACACTTAATTTAACCGTACTTGTACAATGTCAATTAAGGATATTGTATTCTGCTATTGATGTCTGACCATATTCCCAAACTGGGACTTGCCTCCCAGTAAAACCAGTGTGCTGTGGCTGGTCTCGGAGCGGCTGCACTGGGAGCGCTGACAGGAGCAGAGAACGAGGCAATTTCAAGAAGGACCGGCGAAACATCGATTTCCTTTCCAGTTCAGCAGCCCGGGGATCACCGAGCAACACCTCTGGGACGAGCGCTAGTCGAGACCGGGAAAAAAACGCACTCCGCCCTGTAATCCCAGTCCCAAAAAGCCGTGATTCATGTTGTTCTCTTTTTGTCCTGCATGACGGCATATTGTGTGTTTGCATTACGATGGGTTTCAGTTCATTTATTCATTTGTCCGTCTTCCATGTGCCACATCTCGGACAGCACATACGGGATACCATAGACCTTACTGCAGCCTTCCAGCATTTTTTTAATTACACTAATTGACCCAAGGGGGGCGCTGTAATTACAGGCCAAAAGTAAACACTTAAAAAACCTCAGACACTGCTGGAATGGCATAAAATCTGTTGCAAATATCAAGCTATCCTTGCTCTCCAAGACCATCAATGTGCATAAAATTAGATTTTCCAACATTTTTAGTTCCTTAAAGCTGTTTATGATGTATTTTCCAAAGAGTGACCGCATCATCTGCATCATTTTTTCCACATTTGTTTAATTTGTCACAGGTCAACCCAAAGAGCGTCTGCATTGTGTCCAAATTCGTCAATTCGGTGCCGTCTTACTCACTGGAAAACATGCTTACATCATTAAAAAAAAAAAAAAGAAAAAGACAAAACATAATTTCAGCTTTTTGTCATAATCAAAGTCGAAGTCTACTCCTCGTTTCAGAATACGTACCGAGCCGCAATCTTACACTCATTAAAAAGAAAAGTCTTTTAAAACTCATCACCGGTGTTAGCTAGTTATCCCGTGGGTGTCATTTGGTTTTATGTCAGTTTTATGAAACTCTAAAAATGATGAGTGGACTATAAAATTTTGCCCGGACTTCAATGATAATCATCCAAAATGAATTTAAACACAGATTTTAACATAAAGAGGTGGAAACTGAGGCCTGGATATTGATAAATGTACTGCATAATCAATTTTAATTACAGTTTTCAGTCCTTTGACTCACGGCTGAACATCAAGTTTAGTTCACGTACATCTGGAAAATCTGACGCTGCAACTTAAGAGTCCTGTTTTCTCTTTTATCCCTTATTTTCTTTGGAGAGTAAATACACACCATGCAAGGGTTAATGTTGAGAGAACAAGGTCTCTCTCTCTCTCTCTCTCTCTCTCTCTCTCTCTCCCTATTGATCGCCCACCATCTCATCACGGCGCTGACCGGGCCTGCAGCGGCGAGCTCTGATGCGAGACGGGACCCCTCCATCAACACCAGCCGGGCCCCCGAGAGAGAGAGAGAGAGAGAGAGTGTGTGTGTGTGTGTGTGTGTGTGTGTGTGCTCGTAGCTCCTGAGGTGGTCTGTGATACACCGAGAGAGACTTCAAACAGAGCTAATTAAGAGAGAGAGTGTGTGTGTTTTTGCGTGTGACTGAAAAGTAAAGGAGAGTCTCTTCTACCCAATAATCAACATTAAATCTGTTCCCCTCTTTTTTCTCTCTCTCTATTTTTCCTCTCTGTTTCTCCATCTAGACCTCCCCACATTGTATACTTGTATGCACATTGTATACATCTATGCACGCTGTTTTTTGCACATTGCACACCTCTGATGTCATTTTTTAATGTGTGGATACTGCTGGAAAATGTGAATTTCCTCACTGCAAAAACTCAAAATCTTACCAAGAATATTTGTCTTATTTCAAGTCAAAATGCCTTATTTCTAGTCAAAATATCTCATTACACTTAAAATAAGACATGATCACCTAAGAAATAACTTGTTTTTAGACAATTTCACTTGTTTCAAGTGAAAATTCACTTGTTTCATTGGCAAAATTTGCCAGTGGAAAAAGTGAAAATTGTCTAAAAATAAGTTATTTCTTAGGTGATCATGTCTTATATTAAGTGTAATGAGATACTTTGACTAGAAATAAGACAAATATTCTTGGTAAGATTTTGAGTTTTTGCAGTGCTGAATAAAGTATTAATCTATCTGTCTATCTCTATCCCTAAATCTCTCCTCATGCCTCTCTTCTCCTTCTTTAAAGTGCCGTTAAAGTGCCTCGCTCAGTTCTCTGATTCACAGACGCTGTCCGGGGCGATCTTCAGCGACTTTCTGTCACTTCAGATGGAGCTTTTCCACAACACACACACACACACACACACAAATGTACCCTCCAGTTTCCAAGAGCATGGTTTCTGCTCCCGCTGGGCTCAGAGTGAACAAACACAATCAGCACAATCAACTGTAAAAACACACTACAGCTGCAACTGTGCAATTATTTTCATTATCGACTAATCCTCACATCGTTTTCTCGATTAATTGATTGTTTGGTCCATAAAATGTCAGAAAAAGGTGAAAAATGTTGATCACAATTTCCCCGCAGCCCGAGGCGACGTCCTCAGATGTCTTGTTGTTTTGTCCGGATCAACAGTCCACAAGCCACAGGTACACACACACTCTGCTGTACTGAATAACAATCATCTAAATGTCATTATATTCCAATAATTCGATGACCAGAGGGAATTCTGGGAAAATGACCTTAGCGACCCCAGGGTCACAATGCTGCAGTGATCAATGTCTCCCTTTCCTTGGCAAACACCTGTCAAAATGTCACACCAGTAAAACCTTCTGAACTCAATTCAGCATAAATGAGAATGTGTGTGTGAGTGCATGTGTGTGTGTGTGTGTGTGTGTGTGTGTATAAAACATCAACAACCAACCCTTGCAGGACTAAAGCACTGTCTGTGATGGACGCCTGCTGTCAATTATTCTGCCAGACCCTATCTGGAATCATGGCACACACACTCACACACACACACACACACACACACACACACACACACACACACACACACACAGACATCGCACCTTGCCAGCAGCCTCTACCTCCTCACACTCAGCAACAGGAAATCATTTTCTACAGATGGACAGAAGCAAAAATAAACATCGAGCTCAAGCGGGCTCCTCTGCTCTGTGTGCAACCAGCGGAGATGTAAAGTCTTGTAAAGTCGCCTGGACTGCAAGAGGGAAAAGATGAAAAAAAGGGAAGGAAAATAAGATACAAAGGGGAAAAAAGAACGAAGTGAAAAGGACAATAAACAACCAGCGAGTCACCAGACTCACTGAAGGCCTCACATGTATTGTGAGTGTGTGTGTGTGTCACATGTTATATGTTGCTGTGTGTGAACATCACTTGGCCTGTAACTGGCCAGTGTGCACTTTTACTTTACAGCACGCCGCCACACACACACACACACACACACACACACACACACACACAGAACAGAACATGGCTGCAGGGAAATCTGGGAAACTGCACAGTAAAGGGGAGAAAATAGAAACAGAGACAGGCACGGGAAGGAAAAAAAAAATGATTGCAACAGAAAAAGCCAGATGATAAACGACTGAAGTTAATTCAGATCAATGACGCTGAATCGAAGTGAGCAGCAGAGACACACACACACACACACAGACACAGAGAGAGAGAGCGAGAGAGCGAGATAAAGACTGAGAGCTATTTGTATTTCCAGTACTTTCGTTCCTGCTGCCAGTTAGAAAGCTGAGTAAAGCTGCTGACTGTTGCCCGGGGGGCCGCTGCCGTAAATCACAGTGAGTTCTCTGTGCCCTTCGCTGCTTAAATAAAGGCTTAATAGAAAGAGCTCTCCTCACACTGGCAGTCAGCTGTGACTCAAGCATCCGACGGAGGTTTGACTTTCCTGCTGTCTTGCAGCTGTTTCAGGCAAGACGCCCACCTTCATCCTGTTAATGACGCCGCCAGATACCAGAATGCCTGCAGAACATGCTGAATAAGGCCGAGCAGCCCTAAATCCCTGTGCGATGTGCTAAATTACAGCACTGCAGTGTGCTCCTTTCAGGTTTTTTAAAGTTTTTTTTTCCAGTGACAGCAGATACAGACAAAGGAGGTGAGCCACAGCAAAGGGCCTGGCACAGGATTGAACCCACTGGACCAATGGGCACCAGATTAGCCTTTGGGCCCTCTGTTTGTAAAGCTGTTGACCCTGAATGGAGAACTACAAGGTAAAACCCATAAAAGCTAGAGACAAATGGGGAAAAAAGTAGAAAAAAAAACTGGAAGAGAAGCCATCTGACCATAAACTGCTGACAAAATGAGATCCACAGCAGTCTCAAGCTGTATTTACGGTGTTGTTTCTGCAGCACTACCTAAGCTAGAGATTATATACACCTGGTAATCAATCAATGTCTGTCATGTAGTGGAGGAGGCGGGAAAACATGATGGTACTTGTCTACAGGATCAGTCATTTCAAAGCTGCACATTCATTGTCTATGTAAGCAGCCTTGCGATGCATTTTGGCGGCGTTGCGTTTCGAGAGACGGGGTGTCACGTCGGCGTCTCCTCATTTGCATACAGTCGAGGTTCAGGGTTCTTTATGCAAATTAGACGTTTAAACTAACCGTCGTCGTTCG
Organism: Myripristis murdjan; assembly: GCF_902150065.1. Lineage (NCBI taxonomy): Eukaryota > Metazoa > Chordata > Actinopteri > Holocentriformes > Holocentridae > Myripristis > Myripristis murdjan. Next base: position 6,953,677 of record NC_044003.1, read on the forward strand.
GATTCAGCAGCTGCATGGTTCATGTCTCGCCTCAGATGTTTTCAGAATCACATTTCGGCGAGCTGCCACGTTGGTCCGGTTTGAAATCAGGGAGAGGACAGTCCACCGGTGAAGCGTTCGTCCAATCAGGTGTAACTAGGAGGTGTTTTTCTGCTGTTGTAGGTGACTGTCAATCATCAGCAGTGGCCACACCCGTCAAGTGTCCAAATCTGGGAATCGGCGCAACATCTAGTGTCAAATATACACCGCTGTAGACACACACCATGAGAGACGGTGATCCAGAGGGAAGGACGACGAACGAGATTTGACTCGGCTGCTGCTGTGCTTTCATTTCAGTATCTTTTTTTTTTTTCTGGGAATGATGAAAATTCGGCGTCTCTGTGAATAGTTTTGGTGCAAAATAAATCGTTGCGATTACCTTAAACTTTCGTGTTGTCTCTTCTCCTTGGACTCGGTGTGTAGGCCTTTAACTGCATGCCTCATGGGCTCTGTTCCCACCTGTTATTAAAATGTGTCTTTGGTGATCCAAACACGAGTGGACGGCTGTCAGTTCGTCTGTACACGCCTGGCATTAACACGCGTCCCACCTGCCCACCTGTGATCGGATCTCACTTTCCCGCTCTATATGCAAATAAACACGTATCTTTTCAGAGAGAGAAAGAGAGAGGCAGAGAAAGACCGTATTCTTACTTCGCTAGTCCTCCTTCCATGCAAAAAAATAAAAATAAAATGTCATTTAACAGGCAGCAACAAAAGGAGACATGCTCGCTCACTCCAGCCTCGTTTTAATGCAGCTGTCAATCACTGAGGAAGTATTTAACATCTGTTACAGCTCGACCTCTGCATGTTGTCAATACATATTTCAGAGACCCCCCCCCCAAAACTTCTTGCATCATGTTTTTAGGGGACCTCATGTCTTATTAAGGGGAGTTTTTATTTATATAACCATCTGCTTTACAGCCGACCTGCACTTCAGTTTGATTTGATCCATCAGCTGACAGTTCAGCTGCTGGCCAGAGTCAGATTGGATATTTTCTCTGTTGGAAAAGTGACAGTCTGGCTGCACTGCAAAAACTCAAAATCTTACAAAGATTATTTGTCTTATTTCAAGTCCAAAATGTCTTATTTCTAGTCAAAATATCTCATTACACTTAAAATAAGACATGATCACCTCAGAAGTAAATTGTTTTTAGACAATTTTCACTTGTTTCAAGGGAAAATTTATTTGAAACAAGTGAAAAATTTGCTTGTTTCATTGGCAAAATTTGCCAGTGGAAAAAGTGAAAATTCACTTGAAATAAGTGAAAATTAGCTAGAAACAAGAAACAAATTTTGCCAATGAAACAAGCAAATTTTCACTTGTTTCAAGAGACAATTGTCTAAAAACAAGTTACTTCTGAGGTGATCATGTCTTATTTTAAGTGTAATGAGATATTTTGACTAGTAATAAGACATTTTGACTTGAAATAAGACAAATAATCTTGGTAAGATTTTGAGTTTTTGCAGTGTGGTGTTGGGGTTCTTGGGCTGGACAAGACAGAGGACGTCAGGTTAGTAGGCGGTCCTTCAATCCGTCCTGGGACAAATGTCTGTTTACACCAGACCACTTCCAAATGCATCCTGAGATCCGATCACTCAGGATGCATTGCTGCTGTTTACACCTGCACTTAGAGGTGTAAGCTTGTTAACAACAGGTGGGAACAAGGCCATGGACAACTAAGGCTTCAAACACTGTGGCCATTTCTGTTTGTCGAAATCGTCGATCAGCTCAATTCAAACAGTAGAAGAAGAACCTCCTTTTCAAATTCAATAACAATTCATAGAGGCTAATCAAAATGATTCATATGTTCATTGTGCCCGAAACCAATGGACTCTCATTAAAAAATTGTCAAATAACCATTTACAGAAACGCTCTCATGGACAAGCTGTGTGCGACTGGTCTGTGCAAAGTGACTGATGTGAGCAGGACATGAGTGAGTAAGACTTTTGAACATTTCTCATATTTCTCATATTCTTTTTGTTGTCGTTTGCCGTAAAGTAACTGATAAACTCCATTCTAACAAAAATGGCAGTTTTTGGACACTTAGTTCACCATGAGGCACATGACTCACCACATTTTGATTGGACTTCACAGATAGAGTTTAATGTCCTACGCCTGAAATGCTGTTGCAAAATCAAGCACTGAAGCACTGAACACCAGTGATTTTCTGGCATGAATATTGCCCATTTGCAGCTTTGAAGAAGTATTCATAAAAAAAAAAAAACATTTCAGTCTAAACTGTAATGCTTTTACCACCATTACCTAAAAATCTGATAAGTGGCTTTTATACAGCCTTCAACTCAGACCCCGGGATGAAAAGGTACAGACTGGGTGCTGCTTTTTCTTGCCTTTCTGATCATGTTTGTGCTTTCTACAAAAGAAAAACATCAAAAATCAAGTTGACAGTTCCAGAGAGGGTCATCTATGCTTTTATCTCTTCAGGTTTAGAGCCCTGCAGCTCACTCTGTTCCTTTCTCAGTTAAAAGTCACTCTCACATCTTCAGCTTGTTCAGAAAGCATCAACTAGGATTTTAACTGGTGCAAAACATCTCTCCACTGACAACTAGTTAGATAAACAGATTGATTTTTTTTTTTTTTTTTTAGACTTAATTCATCAAGTATAAAGCACAACTTGTTCTGGCCTCCAGACATATTGCAGACCTTTTGGTTCATTATAGAGACTTACTGACTGTAGTGAAGTCTCATCTCAAAATTAAAGAGGACTGGAAGATCCTGCTGACTATCTTGACTTGAAATCCTCCCTAAGGTCTTAAGTTGATTTAAGAGTCTCTCTGAACATCCTTAAGTATAGACCTCTCATTTCCTCTGATTGTCCTTAAGTCGACTCAGTGCTAAAGGCAACTGGCCTTCATGAAGTCTAAACTCAACTCTGAAAATGAAATATCCCTCTAACTGTTTTGAAGTCTGGATTCAAGACTAAAGATGAATGAATAATTTTCCTGACACTCCCAAAGTCTAGACTCAAGGTTAAAGGAAATTAAAGGATCCTCAAGACTGCTTTGAAGTCTGGACTCAAGACTAAAGGTAATTCAAGGGTCCCTCTGAACTTCCTGAAGTTTGAACTCAAGAGCAAAAGAAACTGGAAGGATCCCTCTGATTGTCCTGGAGTCGAATTCAAGATGCCTGAATGCTTCTCCTTACTGTCCTGAAGTCTACAATCAAGAATAAAAAACCCCAACCCTCTAACGGCCCTGCTGTCTGGACTGTCTTCAAACTAAAGAATATAAAAAGATCTTTCTGACTCTCTTGATTTCTAGACTAAAGACTAAAGATGATTTAAGGGTCTATCAGAACTCCCTGAACTTTAAACTCAAGAGCAGAACCAACTGTGAGGATCCCTCCGATTTTCCTGAAGTCTACACAAAAGATGACGGAAGACGCCTTCCAAATGTGCTGAAGTCGACACTCAGGATTGAAGGAAATCTGCAGGTCCTTCAAACTGTAATGAAGTCTGGACACAAGATTAATTACGACTGAAGAATTTATGACTCATGAAATCTCAAGACTAAATTTGAAGGGAATTTGAGACCCAAAGTGTGGACGAATCCCTTTGACAGTCTTGAAGTCAGGACTCAAGATTAAAGATGAATAGCAAATCCTTTTTTAACTGAGCCACTGAAAACTGTAGGGTCCCTCCAACTGTCCTGTAATCCAGAATGAAGACCAAAGCTCTTTCTTTTGTCTTACTTTTCCCCAGTGTTATCTATGCTTTTGTGTTACACAGTTTACAGTGTCTCGATGAGTTGTTGTCAGGTTGATGTACGTTATCAGATTCAAACATAGGGAAGCAAGCAGCTGTAACTGCTCAGTGTGGAAGGTCAGTCCGCAGTAATGGCTTTATTATGGAAGGTCAATGCTCGGTAAATCATTTAGCCGCAGAGAGCTGCAGGGCTGCAGAGCTGGGCTGGAGGAGCGATCTGATCTCCAGCTCACTGTACTGTGGCACAGAGCTCTAATAGGCTCTGTATCTCGCCCAATAAAAGCCGACCTCTGACTCTTGCAGATGAATTGAGGCCATCAGGACCATGAAACTCTGGCTAATGCGTCGGACAATGATGTCTAAACACTTTTGGATGTAGAACATTCTGCTCAATGCCAAGATTTAGCTGCATAGTTTGCACTTTCTGGAAGGACTTCATTAAAAAAAAATCTCCCCAACAAAACCCAAGGATTCAGTTTTTGACAAAGACTTTGATTCTTGAATCCTTTCAAAACCCAGTAAATGATAATAAGACACTAACAATGCCCACTGAAACCCACTGTAACAAACTTCGTCAAGGTGGTTCACCATCCTTATAGCAGGATGAGGCAGGTTTCACTGCAGGGGTTTACAGACTGACAGCTCTGACGGTAAAATCCCCCATACCAAAATTATAATTTTTGTTGGACATGGATTAAAAATAATCATAAAAACATAATCACAAGCAATGGTAAGGCAGCTACCAAAATGCTGGAGGTGGACGACAATGACTTGCTGATGTTGGTTATTAAAAAGGCAAAAATTGGCCGGTTACATCCACACATTGACGTTGCAAACTAACTTTGCTGTGAAGCCCTTTATAGTTTAATGAGCAGAGGAAGGCACGGACACTTCCAGGGCTCGTGGTTCAATTCCAGCTCAGGCTACCCATATAAATCATGCATTGCAAGGTGCTTTGGATAAAAGTCCAATTAATCGAGCGTGTCATATCCTAAATAACTCATAAACTGCCACCCGACATCCCCCTTTGAAGGACTGCCCCACCCTCCCTCCTGGTTTTTATTCACTGAACACATTTGTTTCATTCTCAAATTGACTGGATGTACATTTGGTGGAAGAATTTCTTAAATCTTGGTTACTGCTTTGACTGTTGAATTGACCCAAACCTGTGCCTGAGTTACAATTAATTATCAAAATTAAAAAATTCTTCTTTCCTCGACCTCTTTCCACAAACTCAGTTCAAGCCTAGCTCCTCAGCAATCTCTGTTTATAGGTCCCATGGGGTTTGTCTCACCTGTGTAGTTTAATATTTTATTTTAATCATTTTCATCCGCTGTGTGGAAGTGAAAAATAGGGGTCACGTTAATTTTCCAACCTTCGTGGTGGTTCACAAATAAAGCCTCTGGCCGTCAGGCGCTGAACAACCTCCTGGTTTTAAAACCCCATCAGCGGCTTCTGCTCTCTCTGGCAAACCAATTTGCCAAAACTAATTAGCCAACTTGTTTAACCGCGCAGCACTCTCGCAAAGCTGATACCGAACTGAAGACAGAGGCAGCAGCAGATTGACTTCTTCCTCGTCTACAATCAGATCAGGCAGCTGATGCAACAGAAATCCATCATCGGAGAGGCTCCACCCTCTGATAAAGCTACTGTGCGCTCCCTCGCAAGCGGATAAGCTAATCCAAGCGCTCCCTCTGGCTAAGAAAACTGATTCACTTGGTTGTCTGTTGTAGGAAGCTAATTTCTAAAACTCATTTCCTTGATATGGGAAGAGAAGAGGAGGAGCTTCACAGTAACGACAAGCAGGCCTGATAAGCGCCGAGTTTTTTGATAATTAAAACACAATCCACGAGGAGAATCTCATGCCATCCTTTTGTTGATATGTGCCGTCATCACACTTACTTTTTTAAAATGATTTGAAGAAATAAAACCCAACACCTTGAATATTTTTATCGACACCTTGCACTTTGAGTATACTGGTGTTTTATAATTGTTCATTGGGGAAGCTAAAATTGAAATAGTCCATTATGCATGATTACTTTTGCAGACCTATGCTGTGTACAAGATAATACTGCAGTAGTACCTGAGAAAGCTTTCTTGGTAGTAATTTAAGCTGATTTTTTCATTCATAAAACTTTCCTCCAATAATACAACCACATATTTTGACTGTCAACACGGTGTGGCGGTGCATTTATGGGTCCTGACCTTTAAAAAAGCCTTTTTCGTCTTGGTTGCATCCTGATGCCCTGAAGTTATCCGTTTGGAAGAATTGTTCATTTTTAGACTTTTGTACACTTTGAAACTGCCCTGTGGGGAATTATTCCTGCCAAAGCACCCTGTTTCAACTAGAAGTACATCACATTTACAGAAGCAAGACATCATGGAAATGCAGTTTCCTTTAACTTTGAATCCCAACTGGAAGTCAGAGATATCACATGAAACTGGACAAATGAGTTCCTTTCTCTGACAATGAACTAATCCAGTTTATATTCCAGAGACAGAGGTGAGCCCAGGGACATTAATACTGTTACATCGACACCTAGTGGCAGGGACAGGGACCTACACACTGAACTGAAACCACAGCTCCCACACTGGGCAGGATATTGTGATCACAAATATTAACCAGCATTAATGGGCTTTGAGATTTGGGGAACAAAATTATTTTACGTATAATTCACTTTTCTTATAAAATCTTGGCTCTTCATAAGGAAATGTAACACAGTGAAGACTTTCAATGTGGCCACACTGTATGGATGCAAGTTACAAAAATATACAAATAAAATGTTCTATAGTGCAGTCATTCACTGTTCATTTATACATTTGTTTGTTTGTTTATTTGTTTGTTTCCGTCCTTCATTTCTCTGTTGACTCTGTTGCATGGGAGGACTCACCTGAGGCTGAAGCAAAGCATCCTGGGATGTGAGGCGACCAAATGGTGCTGTAGATGACCCCTTCGTGACCCCGAAGCGTGGTCAGTGATTTGCTGAGACTGGGGTCCCACTGGAGGAATGACAAACAAACAAATAAATAAATAAATACATACATAAATACATAAATAAAAAGAAAAGCACAATATTGTTAGAAAGAACAAACAAACAAAAACTCACTGACCACTTTGGCGGTGTGATCCCAGGATCCAGACACGACCAGATTCTCTCCTCTGGTCTGACTCCAGTCTACAGCGTACACCTGGACACACACACACACACACACACACACACTGTCCATGAGACTCACAAAATAAACCATTTCCCAAAAAAGGCAAAGGTGCATGCCTATCTGTGTGTGTGTGTGTGTGTGTCCGTGTGTGTGTCCGTGTGTGTGTGTGTGTGTGTGTCCACTACCTCGTGTGTGTGTTCCTTGGCCACCCTCAGCGGAGCGTTGTGATTGGCTGTGTCCCAGAGCTGCAGGCTGCCGTCTCCGCCCCCGGCGACCAACACGTGCTCATTGGTTTCACTCCACGCCACGTCAAACAGACCGTCACCCCACTCCCAGCTAGCACACACACACACACACACACACACACACACACACACACACACACAATTAGTGATTAGTTTTACGTTTCTGCTTTGTTTGGAGGAAACAGAAGAAGAAGAACTGGGTGGCCCCTTGAGCGCCACCTACAGGAAGTCAAACTCCACCAACAGAAAATCCAAGCCCCGCCCACACTGTTTGATTGACAGGTGATCTCTGAGAAACGCATAACACAGAATCTCACGGCACTTTGTTGCTTCTGATGCATTTAGTTTGTCTGCAAGTGAGTTTTCTTTTGCAATATGACTGTACTGTTTGTAATCTTTGGTATATTTGTATTTTTGTGTATTTTTTGTGTATCACATGTGTATTTTGGTTGTTTGTTTTTTTTTTTTGTTTTTTTTTTTTGCCCGCTATGAGGAGTAGGTCTGTTATAAACTGTAAAGCATGTAAAGCTCTTTGCAGCTTTGATGCTGGGCTTTAAATAAACTTTAACTTGATCTATATTCTTAGAGCCAAAACCTAACGTTAAACATTGATTAAAACAATAATTCAAACACAGAGAGGGGGAAAAAATGAAATATGAACAGGAAAGAGGATCCTGAAGGGCTCCAAAAAATATATATATCTCCATGAAAGCAAAAAAAAATGACATTAAAACCTAACTTGAAGGTTAACAAAACAAAAAATGACTTTATTTACCTTCTGACTATAGAAATGCCTGTCTCCGTCTCATCCAGGACAAGCAGTGTGCCACAACCTGAGCGAGCGCACACACACACACACACGCACACACACACACACACAGAGCATCATCACAATTCAAAAAATAAAACATCAGGCTTGTAAAACTGGACTAGCTACAGCGTGACGGAAAAACAAAATCATGTAAAATAAATAAGATGCAAAATGTCTCGTTCCTTTAAAACAAACATAAATACACACTCCATTTTCCCAGCACTGATAAAACAAGCTGTCAGATAGAAAATCAATAGCTCATCTTGTCAATAACTGATTAATTTTCGACATTTGTTACATGAAAATACCAAATATGCTGATATTAATATCTGCCTGCTTCCGTCAGCTTCATATTCCTCACTCAGTTCACATTTTTAACCCGTCCCTCTGGCCACTTTTGCAACTTGTGATGAGTATCTGTCATTTTTCTACATTTTATAGACTAGATGATTAATTGATCGTTAGCTGCAGCTCTAATTTCAATTACAGATTACAGATTTTATAACCCCAGATTGTTTTAAACACACCTCATCATAAGTGTAAGTGTGTGTATTTTCTGCACTGTGGGATGAGTGCAGTGCATTTAAAGCAGAAGGTTCTCAAACTTGTTCATGTTTTGGATCCCAAAGTTTAATTTCTCTACGCTGCAGAGCGACACGTGAAGTGATTTCTGCCCACAAAACCCTGATAATAAAAGATAAAAATTTGCGAAAAGTGTTAAATTGCTTATTATCAGACGTGAACAGACAAATTCATTGAAATTTCTAAGTTTAAAGCGTGATGTGCAACAGTTTCTAGTGATTTAAACTGCAGAGAAACGTCTTTGAAAGCTGTTGTTGCTGTCTGTTTCACGACAGATGAAGCCTGATGAAGATCTCTCTGAGGTGGGAAACTCGGGATCTCTCTCTCTCTTCCTTTTCATGTTTATTTGTTTATTTGTTATTTGTTTACTTGGTATTTGTGTCTCTCGACTCTGTGCTGTTTGTCTCCGCTCTCACCAGCGATGCCGTAGTACTGCGAGGCGGCGCAGGCCAGCCGGCGGGGGACGAACGGGGACGTTTCCACGGCGTAACCATGACGCGCCGGAGTGCGGAAAGCCTTCACCGTCATCATCATCCTCAGTGAGCCGGGGATCTGCACTGTAACACACAGAGACACACTCCTCAGGCCAGCTTATTATAGTTCATTAAAACTAAAGTAAGAGCTAAAACCAGGTGTGGATAAACATTTTAGTTCACTGAAATAAAAAAAAAAAGAAAAAACTAGACTTAGAAATAACTGAAAGGATCTTGTGTGCTTGTAAAACTGACTAAAATAAAAAATAAATCAGAAAATGTCTTTAGCTTTAGTCTTTGCCAGTTTGGTCAACCCCAGATTGGAATAAAAAATTAAAATTAAACTCCAGCTAATACCCCAACTAATAAAAAAGTAAACTAAAATGGAACCTTTTCAAACAACACAAACTAAACTGAAACGAGGAAACCCAGTGTGGGAAATAAACCGAGTGGAAAACAAAAATTACAAAAGGAAATAAAAATAAAAACTGATGAAAAACACCAAACTGTAATACCTCTGTCCTGAACACAGTGGAAATCTTCTTCTCTGGTTTAATGAAAAATCTCCGAGGTGACTTTCTGTGTCGCTTCAGTAAATATCAGTATCATATTTTTAGTGGCTTTGCTGTATAGTTTTATAATCATAAGTATTATAATTCGCGGTGTCACAAGAATGGAAGGCCTTCCAGTGAATCAGTAGTGAGTTTATAGTGAATTTTGTACATGTTGCAGCATTTTACATCTCCTGTGGTTTCCATGGTATTCCTATGATGTTATTACAGGAACTTCTGCGTGTGTATTGATCAGATGTCTCTGTTTTAAGTAGCAGTACTAGTTTTTATCTCCAGACCACAGGGTTTTCTGTCCTGCACATGGCAAATTCACTTAAACATGGGGGGAAAAAAAATTATATATATATGTCAAATAACCCAAAAATTACAGGAACATTAGCAAAAAAAAAAAAAGGAATTAATTAGTAAATTAATTTAATTTGAAAAAATACAAGAAAGTGACCAGGAAAATCTGAAAAAGTAGCAAAATTAATAAAGAAATTAATTAATAAAAAAAAAAAAAATAGAAATTAATTAAAAATGCACTATTTCAGCGTCAGGTCTGTGCTGCTGGTCCGACCTCAGGTGGCCTGTGTTCAATAAAATGTGAAAGGCTCTCACCAGCATTTAAAGGGGACTATAATTTCTGTCAGATTATGGATTATGTCTGTTTTTGATTAATATTTATCGGCAAATCAACCTCGGTTTACAGAGGCTTTATCACGTTATTAGTGATTATTCAGAGCGTCTCCGGGACGGGCTGTGATGTCTGCACGACGTCCCTTTGAAAGAAACTATGAGATTATTTTTACATGGAAAATTAATTTAAAAAAAAAGACGTTACTCACAGAGGAAAGGCTGCTGTCGTCTTGGTAACCGGATGCAGAGCTCAACGGCTCGTCGGCGGCTCGAAACGCATCATAAGAAAACAAGAAATAAGCAATTATTAATCAAAAAAGTGATGAGAAACCGATAAGTAAGCCTGCTGTCAACTCCACTACCGCACATGCTTCCGTGTTTTGGTCAGCTGACCCGCCAACCCGGAACACAGTCAGGGGGCTGCGGGTCTCCTGAGCCGCCGCTAGGTGGCGACGCTGCGTCAGTAATAAAACCCCGAGCTCTAATTTCTAATAAATAATGGATAAATGTCAAAATATAAAGTCATAAATAAATAATACGCCTAGGCTCAAGAGATCAATTGATATTATTTCAAACATAAGCACAAAATAATTAAAATTTATTTATAATAAAATAAAAATGAAATAATTGTTTTTATTTTTTATAATAAAATAAAATAATAATAATAATATTTAAATATTAATAATAACAATTAAAAGAAAAAACTCAGTAATTAATATATGAAAGCTGATCAACATGGAGCAGGTCTTTGAGCATCTTCATTTACAGTTATGAATGTTAAATTTGCAAAGTGTAATTAAAAATTTTTTTTTGACATGATGCACAGAGAACTGAAGGTGATTTGCAGAACGTTTCCCAAATCATCCCACTGCTGCTGTTACTTTCACCGCAACTGTTGACATTTTAACTCACCGAAACCCAAACAGACTCATGTGATCTCTCTCAAAAGCACTGGGAGTGTTAACTTAATTATTTTTCTTAATAATTTCCTCTCTCTCTTTCATTTAATCATTAATTCATATATTTTTTTTACTTATTTTTCTGTTATTTAACTCATTTTGTCCGCAAATTTCCAGCTCATTTCTTGCAGAGTTGCCTTTTTCTCTGATGTTTTTGGCAGAAATCACAGCCTCAAAGGGTTAAACTACAACCTAGCATCCAAGACAGACTCCCACCATTTCAACCATGAACTGTTTATTATTATTATTATTATTATTATTATTGTTGTTGTTGTTGTTGTTGTTATTATTGTTGTTGTTATTTTATTTACTTATATCAACTTTATTTAACCAGGAAATCCACTTCAGATTCAGAGGCTCACATTTTCCTTAAAGAAGGAATTTTTTATTTATTTATTTATTTTTATTTTTTGCAATTAGTTGTGTTTTAAATGCTTGTCTCTGTGAGTGTGTGTGTGTGTGTGTGTGTGTGTGTGTGTGACAGTTTCTCATGAGAGGCTCGCATCATGCGCTGGCACACAGCGCAACACGCAGAAATACAAAGTGCACGTTTCATTTCACACACACACACACACACACACACACACACACAGAGAGAGAGAGAGAGAGAGAGAGAGAGTCGGGGAACCCCCAATATGTTTCCCAGAGTGTTTTTAAGCCTAAATATAGGAGCAGGGGTCAAAGGTCACAGAGACTAAAAACAGAACCGCCAGAGGTCAGTGATACGAACTGAGCGGCAGGATGTCTGACACACACACACACACACACACACACACACAGAGAGAGAGAGAGAGAGAGAGAGAGAGAGAGAGAGAGAGAGAGAGAGAGAATGGGTGGACAAAAATGATCTATATGTCTTTTTTATTATTATTTTCATGTAAATAAATTCATCATATTTTGTAATTTTTGACTCTCACCAGTCCTGATCTGTGAGTCTGCTGGACCAATCAATCAACCAACCAACCAACCAACCAACCAATCAATCAACCAGTCAATCAATCAATCAATCAATCAATCAATCAATCAATCAATCAATCAATCAATCAATCAAGTTTATTTGTCACAGAAACATGTGCATATGGACAACAGCTGCATTCAGCTCATATGGGAGACACCAAACCAACACACTCATGTTCACATGTTCAGAGTCATGTGAGTCCCTCCAGATACCATCACACACACACACACACACACACACACACACACACACACACTGTATTATGAATCATGGTTTACACCAAGCCAAACATCTGCAGCGTCGACCACAGAGCAGAAGTCCCGGACAGCAGCTGTGCTCTTCATGTCGTTTTAAAGGAACAGTTCACTGCAAAACTAACATGTTACATGTTCATTTAAAATAAAAAGCGACTACAACGCTTCACTTCTTAAAGTCTAATTTTCCCGTAAACTTCTCCGTAAGTGCAGCAACAGCCTCACATCCATGTTGTGTCTCTGCTGAGGCTCCATCAGTCCGACACCGAGGGAAACATTCAAAGCCAAGATGATGCTGTTTTATGGCTGCAGCATCACATCAAATAGAGAATATCTGCATGTTTTGTGCATCAAATTTTTCCCTGGAATTCAGCAGCACATGTTTGGGATCCCACCGTTAAAATTTACAATAAATTTCTGTGGTTTTGCACAAAGCTCAGCTGCACAGCCTGCATTTGTAACCACATGGAGCTCGCTTGAACTTCAGTTTATCCTTTCCCTTCTTTATGGAAACTTCAAACTAATTAAGCTTTTGGATGAAAACCAACATGCGCTCATGAGCTGATTGGCTGGAGAGAGGAGGGCTGATGGGACTGATGCAGGGCAGGTGTGGGGGGCGGGGCTACGGGACAACAGGAGGGACACACAGAGCAGGAAGGACCCAACTCCAAACGGCAGAAAGTCCAGGAAGGAGCGAGACTCTAGTTTAGTTTCTTATTCAAAGGCTGAGATACCACATCCAACGGCCCATCCATTTCCTTTACTTAACAAAAAAAAAAGAAAAAAAGAAAAAAAGAAAAAAACTTAAGAAAAGAAATTGGATGTTTGTCTGTTTCACAAAATGAGAAATCATCTTTTAAACATACGCTGACCGAGCAAGATCAAAAGGGATTTTTTTTTTTTTTTTTGCTCACGTGCTTAAATCATGTGTGATAACTCTTTTGAAGCCTGCATTAGATTCTCTGTTTCAGACATACTAACTAATGAACTTCAAGTAAACATGTGTTTTTTGTTTGTTTTTTTTTATTTTGTGGGTGCAAAGTTTTGGGCGACGAGTTCCTCCAATTGATTTCTCTGCTGGTGAGTTACAACAGGTGTTTTTTTGCAGAAACAAACACACACACAGGGAAAGAGTGTGAGACTGTGTGTTTGTGTGTGTGTGTCTGAAGAAGAAGTAGACGAAGAAGAAGAAGAAGAAGAAGAAGAAGAAGAAGAAGAAGAAGAGGATGAGGAGGAGGAAGAGCAAGAAGAAAGAGTTCTGCTGATTGTGAAGTGATTTATGTGTGTGTAACTTCCTGGACCTTTGAGAGCATCCTGCATGTGTGTGCACGTGTGTGTGTGTGTGTGTGTGTGTGTGTGTGTGTGTGTGTGTGTGTGTCTGTCTGAATAGGAGAGTGGGGCGTGTGTAATTATATCTCTTCTGGCCAGCAGTGACCTATTTCTCAGCCTTGTCTGGGACTGTTTTCTGTGTGTGTGTGTGTATGTGTGTGTGTGTGTGTGTGTGTGTGTGCGTGCGTGCGTGTGTGCGTGCGTGTGTGTGTGTGTACTTGCATGCGTCTGCTCCCACGTCCCGATCGCCCCGTTCCCAAGACACTGCCAACACCCCGGGGCTCTCTCTCTGTCTCACACACACACACACACACACACACACACACACACACACACACACACACACACAGAGCAGCGGCTGATCGCCCTGCGCCTGGCTACTGTTGCATAACGAGAGGAGGGAGAGAGAGAGAGAGAGGAGAAAAACAAATCAGGAGAAACAGACACAAAAACAGGTAAAGCAAAAACAAGAAAAACAAGTAAAATCATCCAATTAGCAGCACATCCACCAAGAATATAATATAAAGGAACATATATAGAAGAATATATAGAAAAACTTCATATTTTTCCATTCCCTATTGCATTATATTCCTAAAGCTTTTTAAAGAGAAAGTGTCTTGATTCATTGTCATATTGTTATAACTTGTAACTCTCTAAACTGTTGGGCTCCAGAGGTCGACTGCTCACGTCTGTGACTGATGATTCAACTCGTCGGCCCTATTGAACATCAGTGGTAAACTTGGTTACCATGGTACCCAAGCATCACCCCGACATGTGGACGGCTTGAGAATAATGTACCGGGTAAATGGGTCATTCCATGTCAGATCATAAGAATTTTTAATAAATGAAAATGGCTGTTTGTTTTTTTTTAATTCTTTTATTTAATTTTAATTTTTTTTTTTTGATAATTCTTTTTATTGCAGAAGGGTGATGTACATTGTATTCCAATACTTACATTATGTTCTGCAAGTTTTCAAAAATTACAGAAAAACAAAAACAAAAAATAATAAATAAATTAAAAAAAAAATCGTGAAATTAAAAAAAAAAAATCGTGATTTATTTTAATTTTTTTGTATGGACCTTCAGTCTGGAATAAAGCATATCTATCTATCTATCTATCTATCTATCTATAAAAATGAATAATTTAAACAGTGTTGGGCAAGCTAAAATGTAGTGAGCTCAGCTAGCAGTTACTCTACATTAAATGAAGCTTCACAATGAAGGTCCGTGAGCGGCTGCTCCTGGTTCGAATTCAAACCGCAGCAAAAGCTCCGCTGCGTTTAAGGTTTAGAAACACCTGGGAAAATGTAGCTTCTGTGGACGCTACCGCGCTATTTGATCAGTACAATAGTTTAACTATTTAAAAGCTATTTGATTTAGAAAACAGCGACGGTACGACCACGCTACCGACAAATGTAGGTAAACTAGTAACGTCGCTACTTGTAACGGCGCTACTGCACAACACTGGATTTAAACATGCTACATCTAACCTTGTGACGTATCTTGGTTCTGAGAGAGTGGTCCCAATAAGGCACCGCCTGAAAAAATATTCAAAGTTTGGTCCTCCGTAGCTCCAAAAGTTTATATTTTAGACGGAAAGCAACAACAAAATCTGATTCAGCACCTTTCATTTCGTTAATATACCAAGTTTCATTACTCTAGGATGAAAATTAATAAAGTTACAGCACATTGAAGTCGTGCCAAAACGCAAGTCGTCAACTGAAGTTTGCCGAAAACTGACCAAACTCACATGGCAGCACCTCACTTTAAAAACTCGCAAATTTTTTTTTATTTTTTATATATTTTGTCCAAAGTACAATACAATACAGAACAACTTTATTTGTATAGCACATTTAAAAGAACCACAGGCGTAGCCAAAGTGCTGCACAGTAAGACATATAGATAAAACATTTAAAGATAAGAATAATGTATTTTATATTGTACTGTAATGTTGTGAGCGGGTGAAGGTTTTATGTTATATAAATATAATATTAGATCGTTGACTTGATGCTGCGTATATTTTGTATTGTACTCCAATGTTGTGGAAGAGCCCAGACGGGGACTGGAGTTGAGAATTAGCACTATAAAC